>NC_056746.1:184707498-184987498 GCF_019279795.1 Protopterus annectens | reverse complement strand
AGTTAAATGAAAATTACTTTGGCTTAAAATTCACCCATGTGGTGAACAGGAACTCAGTACAGTTCTTAGATGTGGAATTATATGTTGGAAAAAAGAGCCATGTGCAGTTTAAACCATGCAAGTAAGCTAATGCTGTGAACAATTTTTTGCATGCAAGCAGTATGCACCCCCCCCCCCCACATTTATTGAGTTTCCTGCCTTCGTATACTCACCAATACTTTAGAAGAAGGTTTAGTGGAAGGAGAGTTAATTAAGGTGTGTGAATGACTTCTTGAGAGGGGATATTCTTTGGACATGGTAGATAATGCTAAAGATAAATTAAGCAAGAGCATCAGGAGAAGGGATAAAAGAGGGAGTGTTTCTTTACAGCATGTATATCATGCTGGACAAAGAAAGTATGGTAATGAGATTTATTTTATAACTAAATATTTTCCCTTTTCAGATGTATTGAGTCATTTAATTATCATTTTAGTTAGTAAGGGTGAGAGAGTGGGTAATTTGTTCCCCAAATGGGTAAAATTTTCTTAAGAAGGAGCTTTTGAATTCAAGAGTGATGGCACTAGAGAGACCAAATAGGGGATTCTTTGCCTGTGGATGTTGCAGAGTTTGTAAGAGGAATATGAATTTGTCAGGTATGAAAATTAATGGGAGAATATTAAATTCTTTGGATAGGTTTTTGTTGTCCCCGTGGAGTAGTGTACATATTAGGATGTAGATGCATGCCAACAAAATGGTATGCAGGTCAAATCAAAATAATGGCCAAAGTACGTATATTCAAGCATCTTGGGGATATCAGGAATGGTAATATGGATAGCTTTGTAGTGGAGCATTTTTTCCAGGCCCATGGGGGCTTGGATGATAGTCTTTTCTTCAGTGTATTAGCTAAACTTCAGTTAGGTAGAGGGGAAGATTTCATGCACATGTTGTTGGAGTTGGAAGGTAAATTTATATTATATAATTATTAAAACTGTACAGCCTAAGGGGATGAATTTGGAAGTTAACTTGAATATTTGGAAAGTTTTTATGAAGTTTTTTTGTAATAATATTATATGTATTTATTTGAAATTGTAATTTAAACAAAATTTGAGATTTGTGCACTTTAAATGAACAAAATATTTTGATTGTATAATTGATTAATTAATCATTATTGATTGTGTAATTGAGAAACACTTGTTTAAATGAAGCGGTTTGGTGCAAAAAAAGTTATTCCTTGAAGGCGTAAGCCGAGATACCATCAACACTAGTAAAAGAAAGTTTGCCTGCTGAACTGCTTGGTTCTAGTGTGTTTTTTTGATTCATTGGTGGATTTATTGTGTTTATGATGTCAGTGACATTATATGTGTTCCTGTGTTGCTCTTTGGCTTCAACATACACACACACACACACACATATATATATATATATATATATATATATATATATATATATATATATATATAAAAATCACAAAAGCAATGTTTTTCACCTGCTTCTTTTGAATTTTCAGACACTGAATTTACATACTACTAAGACTAGAAATGTTACTAACCATCTTTTTTTTGGCAACACACTATGAAACATTATGCATGCTGCCAGCACATATATACAACTGTACACTTTTTAGTCATTCTGCTTTCAGCATATCATTCAGTAAGCTGTTTCCATTGACTAGGTTCAGACCTTTAGTATTGTCTTTTTTTTACCATGAGTTTGTGCATCTACTGAATTTGTTATATTAATTGAGATCCGTGAATTGACAGTGTAAGTGGGACTTACCTTATGTAAACAGTTGTTGTAGGTTTGAATCCATTAAAAGGAATGGGCTCTTAATAGTGATGGTTCACTGAAAAGTAGTGAACTGTACCAGTTAACAGTGCTGATGTGCTCAGTCACCTGTGGCAGTACCTGAAAATAAAGCATTTAACTTGGTTCTTCTCTTGTGTCTTTCATAATTTTCTAATTTTAACATGTTCCAGTCTCCTGTTCTAGGCTGTGCCCAATTCCTTGCACATTTTCACTGTGGAACATGGAGGTACCAAGCCTTTTTTCCCATAACTATTATATACTGTAGTGCTTCCGGCCCCCAAGATCATTACTTGAAATAAAAGAAAGAGCGGTGACAGAAGAAAACTTAGAATGTAAATAAAAGATGAGATATTGCTGACAGTAGACCTGTGGCCTCTAGATCTGGGGTGTCCAACCTTTTTTATTCTGGGGGCCACTTACCATACCTGGAGAGGCTCAGGGGGCCACATTACCATATTGAAAATGTATCCGCTTTTTATACACTCCACAGACAGTGGTACACCTCAGTCACAGAGTAAAAACAAACACTGTTGATTTCAAAATCACAGAAATCTGTATTCTTGTCAGACAGAAAACAGGCTTTACAACTTGGGACATTTACAAACAGTATCCTTGCTACAACAGCATGAATGTAAGGGTGCAAATGCATATATGAATTTTAAAAATGTTATAACTGCAAATCTGGGTGAATTTTTTTACCAGAAAAGGTGCAACAAATGTCAAAAATCAGAATAAAAAGCTGTTGAGATATGTGACATGCAGAACCACATTTAATGGGATGTCTGACAATGCTCGTGTTTGCACAAATAGTCTATATCTGCACCAGCTGTTGAGGTGGCAATGTGAAGTGTAGATATGCATCTGTGATAACAGATGTCTATTTGCTTTTCATATACATTCTGGACAAGTGTTGCTGACAATAGCACACACTGCCAAAAAGTCCAGTAAACATCATCGATAGTATTTGTAGAAGGCTGTGCTATTTCATAGCATTTACTGTGATACTTGGATATATTTCTGCAGAAACTGGTCAAGACTTCACTGTAATTTAAGTCTGGAAGAAATCTTTGATTTTTTTTTTTTTATACTGACATTTGACTTGATGACCTGAACAAAAGATCATGAATAAGGAGCTATAATCAGACTTTCTGGGAATAGTGCCTGCCTTCCTACCTCTCCAAAAAGACATATCTTTTGTGTACCACCCTGGTGTTAGACTGGGATAAAAAAGCAAAAAAAAAAAAAAAAAAACAAATGTCCAGAGACATATATTATACTGCAGAATGCTAGGAAGAAGAAACCAAGGTACTTGGATAAAATTGACAAAAGTAAAAAGCACTTCACATAGGACAATACTACTCAGTCAACACACTGACAATGATTAGTTGCTGTTGCACACATTTTGCACAGACCACCACAGACACATACTTACTGAGTGCAGTGCTAATGCTTGACTGTTACAGAAAGTGAAAAAAAAATGGCATGCTACTTCTGCATGCTTATTTTAAGAAAATAAGAGTGCCAGTCACTTTTATTGACAGAGAACTCCTGCATCCAACAGTTAAAACCAACTTTATTGACTGATATACCTCAGAATGTAATAAAATAAAAATAGCAACAATTGGACAAATTTATTTTAACGATATATGACCAGCTTCCCATTGATCCCTTCAGTAGTTTGTCCGTGTATGCAGAAGCACTTCACTTACACTAAAATGAAACATTTCCCCCAACAATCCCTTCAGTAGTCTGCCGTGTGTGCACAAGCATTAAAATAAAACATTTCCTCTATCAACCCCTTCAGTAGTCTGTCCATGTATGCACAAGCACTTCACTGACACCAAATGAAACCTTTCCTCCAATGACCTTTTCGGTATTATATCCATGTATGCACAAGCACCAAAATGAAACATTTTCCTCCACGATGCTGTCAGTAGTTTGTCCATGTCTGCACATGCACCATAATAAAAGATTTCTCCCAGTGATTCCTTTTAGTAATGTGTCATTGTATGCACAAGCACTTCACTGACACAAGTGAAACATTTCCCCTATGACCCCTTCACTAGTTTGTCCATGTATGCACAAGCACCAAAATGACATCAAAATTAAACATTTCTCTCAGTGACCCCCTTCAGTAGTTTGTTCATATCTACACATTTTCCCCATCATCCCCTTGAATTGTTTGTCCGTATATGCACAATCACCAAAAGTATGTCAAAATGAAACATTCCCCCACGACCACTTCAGTAGTTTGTTTATGTATGCACAAGCAGTAAAATGAAACATTTCACTCAACAACCCTTTCTGCAGTTTGTCCATGTATGCAGAAGCACTTCTCTGAGAGCAAATGAAACATTTCCCCAACGACTCCTTCAGTAGTATGTACAAGCACCAAAATGAAACATTTCCTCAATGTCCCCTTCAGCAGTATGCCCAAGCACCAAAATGAAACATTTCCCCCCAGTGATCCCTTCAGTAGTATATCTGTGTATACAGAAGCACTTGATTGACACCAAATAAAACATTTCCCCTAACAACCCAGAGGCTTCCCATGCTTTGAAACAGGATCCCAGTTCGTATTAGGCAGAGCCCCTCACTGACTCTCTTCAAGAGAAATCTTGATGAGTGGATGGGAGATCGTAAGTTTACCCCAGGGGTCACATCTGTGTCACTGCTAGACAGGGGCACAGTAAACTAATTCTATTATATAAGGGGACCTTCATTGTGTCACTACTAGACAGAGGCACAGTATTCTAGATTTATTCTGTACATTTTTGTACCATTTCATGGGGTGGCAAAAGCCACATCACTATGGCTAGGCTTACAAGTGCCCCAGGGCAGATAGCCTAGTACTATACTATGAAACTATGTATATGCACCAAAAATGAAGCATTTCCCTAATGTCCCCTTCAGTAGTATGCCCATGTATGAACAAGCACCAAAAGGAAATATTTCCTCATCCCTAGCAATACCTTCAGCAGTATATCCATGTATGCACAAGCACTTCACTGATACCAACATGAAATACATTTCCCCCAACAACCTCTTCAGTAGTCTATCCATGTATTGCACAGGCACCAAAATGAAACATTTCCTTCAGTGACCTCTTCACCAGTCTGTCCATGTATTCATAAACACTTCACTGACACCAGATGAAACGCCTCCCCCAAAGACCCCTTTAGTAGTTTGTCCATGTATACACAAGCACCAAAATGAAACATTCCCCCTAGTGATCCCTTCAGTAGTATATCTGTGTATACAGAAGCACTTGATTGACACCAAATGAAACATTTCCCCTAACAACCCCCTTCAATAGTATGTACAAGCACCAAAAATGAAACATTTCCCTAATGTCCCTTTTAGTAGTATGCCCATGTATGAACAAGCACCAAAAGGAAATATTTCCTCATCCCCAGCAATACCTTCAGTAATATATCCATGTATGCACAAGCACTTCACTGATACCAACATGAAATATCCCCCCCCAACAACCCCTTCAGTAGTCTATCCATGTATTGCACAAGCACCAAAATGATACATTTCCTTCAGTGACCTCTTCACCAGTCTGTCCATGTATTCATAAACTCTTCACTGACACCAGATGAAACGCTTCCCCAAAAGACCCCTTTAGTAGTTTGCCCATGTATACACAAGCACCAAAATTAAACATTTCCTTCAGTGACCTCTTCACTAGTCTGTCCATGTATTCATAAACTCTTCACTGACACCAGATGAAACGCTTCCCCCAAAGACCCCTTTAGTAGTTTGCCCATGTATTCACAAGCACCAAAATTAAACATTTCCCCCAACAACCCCTTCAGTAGTATTCCCATATATGCAAAAGCACCTCACTGACACCAAAATAAAACATTTCCACCAGTGACCCCTTCAGTAGTTTGTGTATGTATGCACAAGCACCAAAATGAATCATTTTCCCTGACTCCTTCAGTACTCTGTCCATGTATGTACAACCATCAAAATGAAACTTTTGCCACGACAACTCCTTCAGTAGTATGCCCATGTCTGCACAAGCACTTTGACTGACACCAAATGTAACATTTCCCCAGAGCAACCCTTCAGTAGCATGTCAATGTATGCATAAGCACCAGAATGAAACATTTCCCTTCTATTAAGTCAGAAAATGTGTATTAATTCACATTCTCTTATTCAGTTAATGTCTGAAGTTAATAGTACTAATTTTGTTTCCAACCCCCCCCCACACAGACTTCACTCAACATTCACACTTCTAACTATACCTAAGCACACTGCATACCCACACAAGCATACGCACACACAGTTAGTCTGTTTTTTTTTTTACACAAGAATGCATCAGTCTTACAGATGTAACACACACACCAGCATTACATACATACAAACACTCACGCAAGTGATCGCTGTACTTTTCACTTCACACAGGCATAAACATCTCACATATCAGCATTACAGCCATACAAATACACAATCATTCTCCTTTCCCACCTCAATCACACAAGCAAACATTGCCCACATACATACATACATAAAATTTAACTCCACTGCTGCAGACACTGAAAAAAAAAGGAGAACCACCAATGATATATCCAGCGCCACTTGCAGCCACCAACAGAATGAGCGGAAACTGTCCTGAACCTGCACTATATAGCTTTTCTGTGTTTGTGCAGATGTAAAGATGCAAAGCGTGGTAAACTGGTCCTGAACTTTTTAAAGTGGCAGGACCAGTTAGCCACAAAAAAAAGTATATATTTTTTTTCGACCTAGGCTATAGCGGGACACAGAAAAGGCATTGGCGGGCTGAATTCTGATCAGCGGGCTGCCCATTCGACAGCTTTGCTCTAGGTGATATTGTGCATTTTGTCAACTTTCATGAACAGGCTGATACTTCGTAATCAGTATATAGCAAGTCCAAAACAGTTTGTTTTAGAACCCATTTTCAAGGGGGGAAAGCTAATATCTGGCACCTTCCAGTGAAGAAGAAGAAGAGATGGATGTGGAAAGTGTAGATAACTAAGAAAAAGTGACTGCTTAATAGCATGGTCCAGAGTAGTTGCAGCTGCAGAGTCATGCCATTCAACTCTAATGGGCTTTAAACAGTCTGAATTTAGTCAAGTGGGTGAATGACTTAGAAGAACAGCAGGAGACAGTCTGAAAAGCTGTGTGGAGAGACAACAAAAGTGTCATTAAAGAGGTCTCAGTCAAACTGCTAAAGCAACGTGATAGAACAAAGTGATGCAGAAGGACAGTGTGGTTCTCAAAAGAGATGGCAAGGAAGGTTGAAGAGAAAAAGTGTAACATTTAATAAGTATATGGAAATAAAATGAAACTGGGGAAGAGGTACCAGATAAAATGAAACAGGAATGGTATTGAAAATGTGAAGTCGTAGACTAAGGTAAATATAGCCAACTCTTTCAGGAAAGTTTATAAAAAAATTGGTGCACACGTAAGCAAATCAAAACTAGGGTAGGCATAGTAGGAATTAAGGTAGAAGGAACACAGACAATGAATGACGTTAAGCATTCGGAGATACTTTCAGGCGTCTCTGTTCAGTATTCACAAAAATAATAAATAAATAAATAAATAATAAAAAGGCTTTTGAGTCCGTTAAATTAAACAATAAGAATGTTATTCATATTGGTTGTTAAATTCCATACCTGCAAATTTAGATGTGAATGAATTCCTGAAATTAAAAGTGGAAAAAGCAGTAAAACTAATTGACTGGACGTCACCCTCAAACTCTGAAAGAACTGAGAGAAGAAGTAATTACATGTTTGACCATTCTATTTAACAAATCAAGGAATGAGGAACTCAAGTGCTAGAAAAAAAACATATTCAAGTGCACACATTTAGGAACAAAGGAGATGCTTAAAATCATAGATGCTGTAGACTGACCTCACGCTGGTTGAATGTAAAGATTTACTGAGCATTAATGACCATTGTCGTACAGGACCCAAGCGTTACAGAATCAGAGTAGGAAGGTCATGTTAGACAGGTCTGATTGAATTATTATATCCTTAAGAAAAAGTGCTGAAATTCTTTTTTTAGTCCTTTTAGATCTTAATACATTTGCACCCCATTGCCTTATATGAGATTTCCTGGACCCTTATATTAGATAGTTCTGGGATAATTTGGCTCAGTCTGTATTTTATTCACTTATTACAAAACCCTTAATTGTAAACACTTATTTGAGATTAAAATTCACAGGAGCAGGGGAGACCTGACTGTATAAGGGCTACTTGCTCATTCATAAATTTTATTTAACTAATGCATTTGGATAGGGTAGTATAAAAAGTATCATAAACTGCTATATTGTGAAAACCTTCATCATGTAGACAACCAGGCAACACAAGAACTCTGAAAAACCCTAGAGAAGCAAATAAATCTGGCCACTTGGAAGTACAGTACAGAGTCGGATTTCCGAAGCAGTTATCCAAACTGGCCTTCAAAAATTTTCGGGTAGGAAAAAATCATAAAATCTGAATATGTGAACATTATACGTATTCACTTGAGCATGTTTTTTTTTTTTTTTTTAGTTTGTAGCCAGCTTGTGTGTGAAAAATATTTTTTTATTGTCCACTGGAATCGCTGAATGGTTGAAAAGTGTATTCCTACATGCAGAAAAAAACAAGATTTTAGAAATGTTTTAGCTGGTCTGTTATTGATTATCCAAACTGTTTTGATTATCCAAACTAACCTAGGTCCCAATTAGTTTGGATAATCGACTCTACTGTAAATCTAGCCATGCCTCCCACTGCTATCAGATATTGTAACTTAAATAACCAGTCAATTCTAATTAATCATTTTACTAAATTGAACAGTTAATCCATTAAACTTCAATACAGGAATAATTTAAAGACATATAAATTACAGTGCAATATATTGCCGAATGCAGTAACATGCACAATACAGCATGCCAAACAATACAGTATAAATCCTGCACCTAAGCAATACCATTAATAACAAAGAGCTTGTATTGCTCAGGCTGTGGATTGCATTGCAATACTGAAACTTAGTGGAAATTCCTTAAGGTTCCAAGAGCAGGATAAGTTATTTCTTACACGTATTTCACTGAACTGCACTTCTGAAACGCTTATAATTGTGCTATACAGTTGATCTACTGTATTTTGCACTGTTATAAAGCTTTTTTATTGTCTCACTGCATTTATGTACTGTTTTATATTGTTTTAATTTTATTTGTCATTGCTAGATACTGTTTCATTACTCTAATTGCATGTTTACTGAATTACCTAACGGTAAACTGCTTTTTCATACCGAGAGTTGTATTTTCTGGTTGTGAGTGCTCTATCCAAGGTTTTCTGAGCATTTCTGATTTTTTTGAGGTTTCTATGTTCTACAGCTAGGAACTGTAATAGTGTGCATTACTATAATTGTCTGTTTACAGTTAAAAGCATTCTCTAGAGTCTGTTTTTGCTCCTTGATCTGTTTAAAACTTTCATTTAGTGGCTACAGCTAGGAACTGTAATATTTCCCACCCACCCTCCCTAGTGTTCTTATACTTGGTGGCTTTGCAGTTGCCCGCCCATACTGTATATTTGATCTGTGACACTCCTCCCAGTCTAGTGTCATTAGTTCATTCAATCTAATAGAGAACATTTGTGAAGGCCAATCCACTCAGATTCTTAACGTTGAAATAACTTCTGTTCCAGCTTTCTACATTTCCACTTTTATTGAAAAAAAATTCTAAGCTTGCTTCCCCCCTTTCCTGTGGCAGGTCTTGTCCAGATACGGATTTGCTGTGTCCAGGACTGTTTGTGAACTCCTGAGCCCCCCACCCCACTTAACTAGGGTTAAACTATTCATGGCGCCATAAAGTCTGTTCGTCAAATTTTCCCTTGCAACTAGCCAGCTTTTAAGTTTTTGCACTCAAATCTGTTTCTTTGAGCTCAGCACTTCAGAACTCATTGTAAGCACTAAATAAGTTACAAATTACTACAATACTCAACTTTCCTCACTTGTCTAGAGGAAAACAGTTTTTAGTACTTAATAAATAAGCACCTATCCAGGCATGTCTAAAGGTCAGCTCCCGGGGTTTTCTCCTGTCTGCCTGATGAATCTGGGCATAGGTTCATAGGTCCATACTAGGCTATCTGCCCGAGGGCATTTATAAGCCTAGCCCATAGTTTTGTGGCTTAAGCCACCCCTTTTGTATGGGGAACTATACCCATTATTTTGCTGTGCCTCTGTCTAGCAGTGACACTGAGGTAATCCCTGGAGTATATCTGCGATCTCCCATCCATTGGTCAAGATTTCTCTTGAACAAGGCCAGCGAGGTGCTCTGCCTCACATATACCGGGATTTTGTTCCACAGCATAGGGAGTCTTTGGGTGATGAATCTATCCCTCCAGCACTTCCTATTTATAGCCGTGTCGAGGTTTAAGTCTCCCGCCCTTGTGGCTCTGACGGATCTAGATTTTTTGAGGTGAAGCATATTCATCAACTCTGGGTTTGACATGGCCTTGTATGTCAGGCAGAGGTCACCTCTGAGCAAGCGGTAAGCGACTGAATAGAGCTGGAGTTCTTTCAGTCGGGCAGCATAGGACAGATTTTTGAGACCCTTTATCCTTTTGGTGAGGAACTTTTGTGGCCTCTCCAGCTGCTGCAAGTGTCGGGTCCGAATGGGGCATTGTACTCAATCATTGGTCTGATGAGTGATGAGTATAGGGAGACTATGACCTCCCTTGATCTAGATGTGAATCCCTTCATGATGAGGTGGGCAATGTAGAAGGTCTTCCTAACTACTTTAGCTACATGGGTGTTGAATGACAGGCTACTGTCAACCTGGGTCCCCAGGTCCCTGATAACTTCTTCTGTGCTCAGAGGATTACCACCTATATGGTAGCTAGGGGTAACCTTGTTTTTCCCGAAGGGTATGACTATGCATTTTTTGGCATTTAACTTTAGGCCATGGCTCTGGCACCAGTCATCCGTTTCTGTGAGACCCTTTTGAAGGATATCTGTGTCAGATGTGTTTTCGACTACGGCCCAGTTTGCAGTCATCTGCAAACTTTGTCAGCCATAACCCTCCTGTGTTTGCTTGTACTTGAAAAGTAGATGCCAAACAACAGTGGGCCCAGGACTGAGCCCTGTGGGACACCACTTGTGACAGGCTTTGAGTCTGACATGGCGCCAGCAACTCTGACCCTGTGGGTTCTGTCACTCAGCCAGTTTGCAACCCATCTTGTGATGTATGGGTTAACATTTAAGCTGATGAGTTTTTCAGTGATACCCGAGTGGGGTATTGTATCAAGGCCTTCGCCAGATCTAGGTAGGCTGTATGGACTGCCTTTCCTCATCAATGGCTTTGGTGACTGTTTGAAAAAGTCAACCAAGTTTAAAAGGCATGATCTGCCTTTGACAAAGCCAAACTGGGTTGGATCCAAAGTCTGCAAATTCCTATGTCTTTATTTATGAGATCCATTATGATCCTCTCCATAGCTTTGCAGATAAGGCTTGTCAAGCTAATGGGCGGTAATTTCCAGGGTCTGTGGAGGCACCGCCTTTGTGAAGTGGGACCACAGTCGCAGTGCGCCACTCCTGGGTGCGTATCCAGAGGTGAGACTATGATTAAACAGCTGTCCTAGCTGTGGGTTTAATTCCTCGTTGAGTTCGTGGAGCACACAGCCTGGGACACCATCAGGTCCCATGGATGCTGTGTTGTTTGCTTTGGAGAGAGCAGTTCTCACTTGGGCGTTTGAGATGTTTGCGGGGCTGCAACCATTTGGTATAGATATCTCTCCTTTTGGCGGGGGGGGAGTTTGCACTGAACCTGTCAGCCAGTATGTTGGCAATGTCTGTAGGATCAGTAATCTTCACATCATTTTGAACTAGTTCTGAGCATATCTGGGAGTTTCCTCCCAGGTTTCTAACATAGCTAAAGAAGGCCTTATGATTGTCCTTTGAGTCTTTAGCTATTTTTCTCTCAAAATTTGCTTTGGATGATTTTATGAGAGCTCTTAGTTTTTTACTTATAGTGATCAAGGGTGTCTTACCTTTTAAGGATTTTGCTCTATCTTGTAGTAGCTTCCTCCTTTTGTTGTAGAGTTTTATGGCTGGGGTCCACCAGACTGGACGCTTGCCCTTGGTACAAAGAGTCTTTGTTTTGCTTGGGATTGCCTTATCCATGCAGTGCTGCAGGTGCTGGTAGAAGGCATTTGTAAGTGATTCAGCGGCTTGAGTACTGTTATCCGCCGGCTCGGGGGCCTTAAAGGAGACCACACTAGTCTTTAGAAGTGTGAAGTCGGCTTTCGAGAAGTTTTACTGTGGTCTTTTTATTTCAGGTGGGGTGGGATGAGGACCTCCAGCAAGATTAGTTTGTGATCTGATCTCACCAGTGAGGGGTATACTTCCGGTGTTGAACATTGTGCTCCCATGTTCGTGATGATGAGATCAAGTATGTTTTCTCCTCTTGTGGGGATGGTGACTAGTTGTTCCATGGCATTTGAGTTTATGAATTCCAGGAACTTTTGGGCTAGGGTGTTTGGGCTTGAGTAGTGTTCCCAGTCTATATTAGGGTAATTGAAGTCACCTAGTATGATGGTGTTTGGAGATACATTGATCCCCTCCAGTGTTTTCAGGAAAGCCATGTGAGGTTCCTGAGTTTGTGAGGGTGGCCTGTAACAGGCTACAATTTGCAGAGCAGTCTTGCCTATGGTTAATTGCACCTGGATGGTCTCCGATGCATCGTGCGTTGCCACCAGTCTTGAGGTGTGGGTGTCCTTGATGAATATGGATACCCCCCCTCCTTTCTTGGTATTGTCTGGATTTTGGGGCCGGAACGCATGGTATGAGGTAAAACCTGTTAGTGCTGGGGTGCTCTCAGGAGCCTTGAACCAGGTTTCTGTCACAGCACAGACATCGATGTTCTCCATACTGAGAAGGGCCTCGAGTGCGTGCATTTTGAGATTTAGACTTCTGGCATTGAGTAGCATTACCCTTAGTTTTTTTCCTTTTTTCTGTTCTAGGGTGGTAGGTTTAGAATTTGAGCCTTGCCTAAAAAAGGCACTATGGGGGTGGCAAGAGCCTTTGCCAATATCCGGAATCCCAGGGTGACAGGTGCAAGCCGTCCCTTAAAGGCAGCGTGGCTTGTCCAGCATGTCATCCCAGGCAGACATTGGATCCCCTTTGAATGACACCAGAGTTTAAGCCAATTGTTAAAGCTGATCATCTTATCTCTGTATTGTGGCATCATTCTTGGTGAAGGTAGGATACTGCTCAAGGTCAGGGTCATACCTGCCTGGGCTACATAATCAGAGAGCTCCTCAATGTCTCTTTTCATGTAGTCCAAGGAGGTACGTCTCAGGTCGTTTACACCAGCGTGGACAATGACTGAGTCGTATTTGTACCTGCTGTTGAGAGACCTGAGTGCTTGCATTATGTGGCGGATTCTAGCGCCCGACAGGCAGCTTACTGTAACTCTCTCCTTACTCAGTCTGGTGAGCGGGACGTCAGTGTGTCTGACTATGGAGTCACCAATGAGTCCCAACCAATCTTGGGACAATGCAGCAATTGCCTCATGTACACAGACAGCCCTCTCCTCCTACCACCCAACACTGCGACCTGTGAGAGATGCACTTATATAGCCAAACTGGAAGCAAAGCTCTCTTCACCAAAGATAGGACTAGACAGTCAAGAGGAGAAGGTAAACACTTGCACCGCACCACACTCATCACATAGTCCCTCAAAACCTACACCACCAAAACACACACACAGAAACACAAAACGCACACCTGCATTCGCGGAGGCTCTCAGTAATAACCTGCCCAAACAACAGAGACCTCCAAAGCAGAAATGCAAGCAACTTCCACCCCCCAATACAACCCAAATGACACATAGCCCACATACAGTGTGCCACTCAACTACAGCCCATAAGGCATAATGTACCCAACACTCTAGTCATAGGTGACTCTATAGTCAGGCACACTGATGTTCCACTCACCAGGCTAAACAAGGAAAAAGTTACTGTCAGCTGCCTGTCAAGTGCCAGGATCCGCCACATAATGCACGCACTCAGGTCACGCCACAACAAGTACAAATATGACTCTGTCATTGTCCATGTTGGTGTGAATGACCTGAGACATACCTCCCTGGACTACATGAAAAGAGACATGGAGGAGCTCTCCGATCTTGTAGCCCAGGCAGATGTTCTTCATCTCACATTGCTGCAGTCCTTACATATGGGTAGTCCGCTGTCCTCGGTCGGCCCGAATACCAAAGTATAAGGCTGACGTCGGTCAAGGCACATAAAACTGACATCAGGACGTCAGGGTACAAATGCGCATGACCGACGTCATATCCCCAGTCTTTTTTGCCGCATGGTCTGATGCAGAAGCAGCGTTGCAAGTGCCGTTCGGCGTTCTGAAATTTTTCGAGTTCGGAGTTTCAGACCGAATCCAAGTTGGCTAAGTACCCCGTTGGGGAATATTTTGTTTTTTTCTTGCCTCAGTGTTTTACCGGATGTCAGAAAAAGTGAATAACTGTATTTCATGTGGGAAACAGATACCGCATAGGGATTATCATTCCTTGTGTATTCCTTGTTTGGGGCCTGAGCACGACGTTGTGGGGTGTCGCTTTTGTGCTAGGTTCAATAAGCGCACTATTAAGCGAAGGTTAGATTGTGCTAGGCTGGTCTTCGGGAAGCAGTGCAATTATACTATGCCGTCGGATTCTCCGGCGTCCGCTTCTACGAAGAAGCGCAAAGACAAAACTGTTAAACCCAGGCAAGATGAGTCGTCCGTTCCGGACGCCGGTTCTTTAGAGGCGTCAGTGGAACCGGTGGTTCCGACGGAGGCTTCTCTGGAGTCTCAGGGGGAGACTTTGATATTGCAGGATGTGGCCTCTCAGGAGGCAGGTCAGGCTGAAGGGGCTTCTCAGGTTACTGTACTCCCCTCCCTTCCTAGGGTGGTTAGGTCCTCTCCTTCTGTTTCCAAGGCTTCTTCCAGAGGCAGGCCAGGTTTAGCTTCTGTTGGTGTCACTCCTAGTTCAGCAGGGTCTGTGCCCAAGAAGCACATGCTTAAAATGGCAGAAGATTTGATTACTCTGATTAGAGGTTCTTTGCCCCCTCCTGATAAGAGGCCTAGGGTGGAGCCTGAGTTGGGAAGTTTTGAGCAGGCTTCGGATGTTTCAGAGTCTTCGGCTGAAGACTTGCAGGAGTACTCTCCTTATTCTGATTCTGATGCAGATGATTCTACTCCTTCTGCTTCTCCTCCAGAGGATTTTTCTTTTTCAGAGACACTTCATTCTATGAGAGAACATTTTAAGTGGGAAGGTCAGGACTTCTCTGATTCCCGGAAAAGGCTTAGGGAATTCTTACTTTTACCCCAACATAGGCCCTTGGCTATACCCCCTGTTCTGGATGTTGCGGAAGATGTGTTTGCGGAGGCTTCACTTAATCCTGATTCTCTGCCTCCTGCTCCTGTTAAACCGGATAGGTATTACAGGGTGCCTGAGGCTCATAAATATCTTTATAAGAGTCCTAGGGTGGACCCAGAAACTATTAGTCAGGGACCTAAGGGTGTCAAGGCCTCTGTTGTAAAAAATCCGGTTCCTCCAGATAAAGAGGCCAGAGCTTTGGATAGATGGGGAAAGAAGGTCTATACTTCTTCTACCTTAGCTATGAGGGCTTTGAATTGCCAGTTTCATATGTTGAAATATCAAAACTTTCTTCTTTCTAAATTGAAGTCTAAGGTGGATGCTCTGGCGGAAGGCATTGAGTGTAAGGAATTACAAGATTTGGTGCATGTCTCTGAGCAGGTGGGTAAGCATTCATTACAATGTGGTTTTGATGCTGTACAGGCCTCGTCTAGGGTGGCTGCCATTGGTTCAGTTCTTCGCAGGCACGCCTGGCTAAAGGATCAGCCTTTATCTGACCATGTTAAGACAAGGATTCTGGATGCTCCTTTGCAGTCTGATGTGTTGTTTGGTTCACCTGTGGAGTCAGTTTTGAAGAAAATGGAAGACAAGGCTAAGTCTATGCAGGCTGTTAAAGATTTTTTGCAAGTTCAGCCTCCGAAGTTTAGTAGGAATTGGCCTGCTAAGGGGTGGACGTATCCTTCTTATGATTCTCAGTCTAGGGGTAGATCTAGACGTGGTAGGGGCAGAGCTCAGAGTTCTTTCAGACCTAGAACAGGGAGCTCACCTGCACAATCTTCGGGTGAGGGCAGGGGCCAGTCCTTTTGTAAACAGGCCCAATGACCTACCTTTTCAGCTGCCAGATCCTTCTTGCCTGGCAGCACCTTTGGGAGGAAGGTTGGCACTCTTCAAGGAAAATTGGGATTTGATTACCCAAGACAAATGGGTATTGGATATCATACACCAAGGTTACAAGTTTTATTTCCATACCTTGCCTCCTTTCAAAGGCATGCCGGACGTTCCTCCTCAGCAAAGACTAGAGGCTCACAAACAAATTTCTCTACTACTTCAAATAAGGGCCATACAACCGGTCCCTCAGCCAGAGGTGGGCCTAGGATTTTATTCTCGCCTGTTTCTAGTACCAAAGAAAGGGAACACGTGGAGACCAATTTTGGATTTGTCTATCCTCAACACATATCTGGACATTCCCAAGTTCAAAATGTTGACGTTACAACAGCTTTTACCTCTGCTGGGCAAAGATCACTGGATGGTGACTCTGGATCTCAAGGAGGCTTACCTTCATATTCCTATCAGGCTCAGTTGCAGGAAGTATCTGCGTTTTCGGGCTGGGACTTCTCATTATCAGTTCTCTGCATTGCCCTTTGGCTTATCTACTGCGCCCAGAGTGTTCACGAAGGTTCTGGCTCCAGTGATAGCTTTCTTCAGGCTAAAAGGAATACAAATCTATCCTTATTTGGACGATTGCCTGATTCTGGCCCAAGGAAAGGATGAACTTCTTCATCATTTACAGTATGTGATGGCAGTGTTAAGATGCCTGGGGTATTCTGTGAACGAAATAAAGTCCAGTCTAGTACCCTCTCAGGACATGTGCTTTCTGGGTGTGAGACTGAATACAGCATCCCAGATGGCCTTTTTGACCCCGGACAAACAAAAGAATCTTTCTCTTTACTTCCACCAATTATCTCATCAGTCCAGGCTGACTGCAAGGACAGTCCTTCAAGCCTTGGGGTTCATGGCATCTTGTATTCTGGTTCTTCCCAATGCCAAACTGCATATGAGGAAGCTGCAATGGTATCTCAAAAATGTATGGACACAGCACTGCCAAGATTTGGACACTGTCATTCAGATAATACCTTGCATCCAAAAGGAATTTTTGTGGTGGGCTCAGGAATGTCACCTAAACAAGGGACTCTCTGTGACCCGGCCAGAGGCGAGTCAGATTCTAACGACAGATGCCTCAGACAAAGCTTGGGGAGCTCATCTAAATGGAAAATGGGTACAAGACACGTGGCCTGCCAGACTTCAACATCTACATATCAACTTGAAGGAGATGTTAGCAGTCCAATTTGCATTAATAGCTTTCAAGGATTTACTTCTTCCAGGGCAGGTGTTGATTCTAACAGACAACACAACTGTCATGTGGTACATCAACAAGCAAGGGGGAACGCATTCTTATCCTCTATGCAGACAAGCAATGATTTTGTGGGAGACTGCTCTCAGTTTTCAGCTAAATCTTCAGGCAAGGTTTCTGCCAGGAGCACAGAACTCCTTAGCAGATATGTTGAGCAGGCAAATTATGGATCCCCACGAGTGGAAATTGGATCCTCATGTATTTCGGAAATTGACAGTGTTATGGGGAACTCCAGACATAGATCTGTTCGCTTCTCCACTAAATTACCAGCTGCCAAAGTTTTGCACAAAAAGGTTTCATCCCACAGCTTGGAAAGTGGATGCTCTCTCATTCAATTGGAGCAATCTTCATGTGTATGCCTTTCCACCTCTGCCTCTCGACAGGACAAGCCAAACATGATTTTAATAGCTCCGGATTGGCCTCGACAGCACTGGTACCCTTTACTGAGATGTCTGGTACGGGGAGCCTCCATGGCCTTTGCCTTCGATTCCTCACCTGCTGTCTCAGGAGAACAGTCATTTACTCAATGTCAAACTTCACTCTCTACATCTAACAGCCTGGCATATTCTGTTTTGAATCCTGGAGGGTCTCAACTTCCACAACAAGTTTTGAATGTTATTTTGGAGGCCAGAAGGCCTAGTACAAGGAAAGTGTACGCAGATAAATGGAGGAGATTTTTATTTTGGAGTACAGCAAAGGATTTTGATGTTTCTAAACCTAATTTAAGTGTGGCCCTTCAATACCTTACTGAGTTACTGGACAAAGGTTTGTCCTTCTCCTCTATTAAGGTTCATGCTGCAGCAATTTCTGCTCACTATGACTGTGACCCACCATTGTTTTCTCATCCTTTGTTTTTAACAGTTCCTTAGAGGGGCAAAGAATATAAGACCCCCACATAGAGCTCCTACTCCTGCTTGGGATCTCAATTTTGTGTAGGAGAAACTCACTCTACAACCTTTTGAGCCTGCTGCGGCTGCCGAATTGAAATATTTATCATGGAAGACGGCTTTTTTGTTGGCCATTACCTCTGCGAGAAGGGTTTCTGAATTACAGGCCCTTATGGCGGTTGAGCCTTTCCTAATTTTCCACAAGGATAGGGTATCTTTGCGTACTAACCCTTCCTTTATGCCTAAAGTGGTTTCTAGTGTGGCTTTAAACCAAACTATTCATTTACCTACTTTTTATGCAAACCCCCAAAATAAAGGGGAAAAGATTTTGCACACTTTGGATGTGCACAGACAGTTGCGATATTATTTGAGCAGAACTAAAGGGTACAGGCAGTCTCAGCAGTTGTTTGTTTCTTTTGCTTTGGGTTCTCAGGGCAAACCTGTTTCAAAACAGACTATTTCTAAGTGGATTGGTTTTTGTATTGCTTTCTGTTATTCCCATCATGGTAAGGAGATTCCAGCTGGAATTAGGCCTCATTCCACTAGGGCTACTGCCACTTCTACAGCTTTTTTAAGGGGGGTGGCTACTAAAGATATTTTGGAGGCAGCTACTTGGAGTTCAGTGCATACTTTCTCTAAGCATTACCACCTTCCACTTTACTCTAAATCTAGGGCTGGTTTTGCCACTGCAATTTTACAGGGCATTTTGGCAGCTCCTAATGCTTTATAGTTTTGCCATCCTCCCTTACCTCTGCTTTGGGATTCTACCCATATGTAAGGACTGCAGCAATGTGAGATGAAGAACATAGTACAGTTTTGTACCTACCATAAATGTAGATGTTCGAAGATCCACATTGCTGCAGTCCAATTTACCCTCCCTCCTTCCCCTCTGTAGTTAGAGGCGGTTGTGTGGTTTGGGTTGTGAATATTGTAAATATTGAAAATATTGTACATATGTTTAGTGCAGGGGTGGTTGGCTGTTTGTTTGTTGTCTTTTGGCTTTGGCCTTTCTTTTTAGGGCCTTCTGACATCTGGGGCAAGAAAAGACTGAGGATATGACGTCGGTCATGCGCATTTGTACCCTGACGTCCTGATGTCAGTTTCATGCGCCTTGACCAACGTCAGCCTTATACTTTGGTATTTGGGCCGACCGAGGACAGCGGACTACCCATATGTAAGGACTGCAGCAATGTGGGTCTTCGAACATCTACATTTATGGTAGGTACAAAACTGTACTTTATGACCCTAGCCCTGAGTAGCATCCTGCCATCACCCAGAATGATACCACAGTACAAGGACAAAATGATTAACTTTAACAATTGGCTAAGCTTCTGGTGTCATTCTAAGGGAATCCAGTATCTCTCTACCTGGGATGACATGATTGACAGACCACGCTGCTTTGCCAGAGATGGCCTGCACCTGGTGCCCTTGGGATTCCGGATACTGGCAAAGGCTCTTGCCACCCCTATAGTGCCTTTTTTAGGAAAGGTTCAAATGACAAATTCACCACCGTAATAGGTACAATCAAGCAAAATCTGAGGGTAATGCTACTCAATGCTAGAAGTCTAAACCTCAAAATGCACTCACTCGAGGCACTCCTTAAAATGGAGAACATTGACATCTGTGCAGAGTGAGACAGACCTGGTTCAAAGCTCCAGAGAGCACCCTTGCATTACCAGGATACAATTCATACCACACCTTTCGGCCATCAAACCCGGACCGAAACACTAAAGGTGGAGGCGTGTCCATATTCATTAAGGATATCCATACCTCCAAGCTAGTTGCTCAGCATAATGCATCCGAGATTATCCAAGTTCAACTAACTCTGGGCAAAACCGCAATCCAGATTGTAGCTTGCTACAGACCCCCCACCATGCCCCATGATTCCCACTCCTCTTTTCTTGATACACTGGAAAATATTAAGGTACAACCCAACACTCTAATAATGGGTGATTTCAACTACCCTACCATTAACTGGGAAAACTATTCATGTACCAACTCTTTTGCTCAACGTTTTCTGGAAATCATCAATTCCAATGCCTTAGATCAACTTATCCACACCCCCCACCAGGGGCAGCAATATCCTAGACCTGGTCATCACCAACATGGGTGACCGGTGTTCCACACCAGAGGTCAGCTCCTTGTTGGTCAGATCCGACCACAAGCTAACCACCCTAGACATCCACATCCCGCTCCCACCCCCCATTAGGAAAACAACTGTAAAAAATTTCTCCAAAGCCAACTTCATGCTTCTTAAGACAGAAGTGGCAAACTTCACGACACCCATGCAGATGGACAATAGAGGTACAACTGCTGAATCCTACACAAATGCACTTTATAAGCACTTACACGAGCATATAGATTGTGCTATCCCTAACAGAACCAAGATGCTATCCTCCAAAAAAAGGAAGCCAATCTGGTGGTCTTCTGCCATAAGCAAACTCTACAACAGAAGAAAGAAATTGTTGCAAAAAAGAGTAAAATCCCATGATTTGAGGAACTCCCTGGTCAGCCTCAAGTAAGAAGCTGAGATCCCTCATAAAATCCTCCAAAGCTAGTTATGAAAACAAATTTGCCACTGATTCTAAAGACAACCACAAAGCATTCTATAGCTATGTCAAGAATCTCAGTGGGAACACTCAGATCTGCTCTGAGTTACAGCACAATGACACTGAATATACAGAACCAACTGATATTGCCAACATCCTGGCAGATAGGTTCAGTGCTAACTTTACCCCCCTCTCAGCCCCTAAAGGGCCCATCTTTATATGGGAAGAATGCAAAGTTCCTGTAATCACGGCTTTATAGGTAAAAACCTCACTCTCCAAAGCCAAGAACACAGCATCCATTGGACCTGACAACATCCCAGGCTGCCTTCTACACGAACTATAGAATGAATTGGCACCCCACCCAAGTACCATGTTCAATCATGGCCTCAC
Source organism: Protopterus annectens (assembly GCF_019279795.1). Classification (NCBI taxonomy): domain Eukaryota; kingdom Metazoa; phylum Chordata; order Ceratodontiformes; family Protopteridae; genus Protopterus; species Protopterus annectens. The sequence continues at coordinate 184,966,373 of NC_056746.1, read as the reverse complement.
CTCAGGCTTTGTGCCCATTGAATAGCGCACCATGACGGTTATCCCACTCCACAAAAGGGGGGGGGCACAACAGACCCCAGGAACTACCGCCCCATTAGCCTGACTAGCCTGGTCTGCAAGGCCATGGAACGTATCATCATGGAACTCCTAGACAAAGACATTGGAGATCTCCAAACTCTGGACCCCACACAGTTCGGGTTTGTAAAAAGCAGATCATGTCTCCTAAACCTGATAGACTTCTTTGAAGTAGTCACCAAAGCCATAGATGAGGTTAAGGTAGGTCACACAGCCTATCTAGATCTCGCCAAGGCGTTCAGCACCATCCCCCACTCTGGAATTATAGATAAATTCACTAAACTAGGTATAAATCCCTACGTAACAAGATGGGTTGCCAACTGGCTTACTGACAGAACCCACACTGTGAAAGTAGCAGACTCCAAATCAGACTTCAGACCAGTGACGAGTGGAGTACCACAGGGTTCAGTCCTGCATCCTCTCCTGTTTGGTATCTACTTCTCTGAAGTACAGGCTAACACAGAAGGTCTTTGGCTATCTAAATTCGCAGATGACTGCAAACTAGGCGCCATAATCGAAACTCCTAACGATGTGGACATCCTACAAAAGGGCCTCACTGAGACAGATGCCTGATGTCAAAGCCATGGTCTCAAGCTCAGTGCCAAAAAGTGCATTGTCATCCCCTTTGGTAAAAACTCTGTACCCATGAACTACCACATAGGCGGTAGCCTACTTAACACCGAAAGTGTGATAAGAGACCTTGGGACACAGGTGGACAGTAGTCTCTCCTTTGATAATCACATCGCCACAGTGGTCAGGAAATCCTTCTATGTGGCACACCTCATCACAAAAGGTTTCTCATCCAGAAAAAAAGAGGTCATTGTTCTCCTCTACTCATCACTCATTAGACCCTTTATAGAGTACTATGCCCCTTTTGGTATATACCTCACAAGACATCTACAACAACTGGAAAGGCCGCAAAAATACCTCACAAAAGAGGATTACTGGCCTCAAACAGATGCCTTACGCAGACAATCTCAAAAAACTCCAGCTTTAATCTGTCGCATATCGCCTACTCAGAGGCGATCTCTGCCTAGCATGCAAAGCTATTGTTGGACATGCTCCACTTAAAGAAATCCCAATCCTTCCGAGCTACACCCTCTAGGGACCTAAACCTTGTCACCACAATAAACAGAACATGCTGGAGGGATAGATTCCTGTCCCAGAGACTTCCCATACTCTGGAACAGACTACCTGTCTATGTCAGACAGAGCTGCTCATTAGCACTCTTCAAGAAAAATCTTGATGATCGGATGGGTAATAGGAAATTCACCCCAGGGATCACTTCTGTGGTTCTGCTCGACAGGGGCACAGGAAAATAATTTTCGTGGGTGGCGAAAGCCAGGGTACCTTTTTGGCTAGGCTTGTATAGGCCCTAGGGCCAATAGCCTAGTACCTACCTATGAACCTACCTATGAACCTAAGAGACCATTACTCATATTAAATCTTTCCAAGTTATATATTAGAAATAATTGAGAGTACAGATTTGAAAACAATCAGAATTATTCACTGATAAAGGCTTACTCTCTTGTTCCAGCTGGTAATATGATTAAGGTCAACCAGTGGGAATACAGAGGGAGTCACTAGAGTGAGGAACATAGCCTCACAGCAAGTGGCTCTCTGGTTTGATTCTCAGCTGGAGTGCCTTCTGTGCAGAGTTTCCATGTTCTTTATTTGCATGCGTTTCCTCTCACATTCCAAGACATTCAGTAGGTGGATTGGACACTCGAAGTTAGCCATAGGTTGGAATGTGCATCTGAGTATGTGGTATGGAAAAACCAGCAGCAGCACTAGCCACCCAACGGTGTGAACCTTGGCTCTAGATGATTGTCACTGTTGAAGTAACACCCTGACCCCATGTGTAAAAATGGAAAAAGGTGCTGTGGATGGATGGATTGGAGTGAGGAAGAGGCTTACTTGCGCGGTTGAGGAAGAGGCTTACTTGCGCGGTGGGGAGTGGTGAGGATCAAAAACATGTCTGTGTATGGGCATAGCTTATACAATTCCTTCCAGTGGAAGGACAGACTAGAAGTGTTCAGAAATTACCTACAAAGCATTACCTAGATGTGACTGTAGCATGCATGTCATGTGTAAACTTGTTGACATGCTCTTTAGTATTACCTTTTTCAGATTTAACAGTGGGTTCTACCAACAGGTATGTGGATTAACACTGTGGGGCTGCTGTTTTACTAGTGTTTTAAAATCTTATTTTAAATCCTTGGGTGTTCATAGGTTAGTACTAGGCTAACTGCCCTTGTGGGCCATTTTAAGCTTAGCCGAGTCCCATGTAAGAATCAAACCCTGCGCCTTATGTTTCTAAGGTAGAGACCTTAACCATTATGCCAACAAAGTTCCCCTTAAAATAGATTAGATTAGTACTAATAACTTTGTGGCTATTTTAAGCCTATCCAGTTACCCCAAATGAGAATCAAATCGTGCACCTTGTGTGTGTAAGGTAAACACCATAACCGTTATGCCAATGTCACAAACAAAAGAAGAGCTGCTATTTATGAAACTCTCCTCTGGAAAAGCATAAGACTGCATACAGTTACACAGTTTACTTGTTCTTCATATGGCAAAGAAGTGAAACAGATTATCTAATTTTGTCAGTCTTCATGTAATCATTGACTGTGGGCTTGGTTCCGAGCCTCGGAACTGACCCGGCCATTTATTTCAGCTCGTGCCTTCCAAAACTCTCGAGCTAGGCTCTACCTATGATGCTCCCCTGTAAATTACCTCAGATCTCATTTGTCTCCTTTCCTCTGTGTGTGTGTGTGTGTGTGTGTGTGTGTGTGTGTGTGTGTGTGTGTGTGTGTGTGTGTGTGTGTGTGTGTGTGTGTGTGTCTTTGCGATTTTGTGTGTGTGTCTTTGCGATTTTGTGTGTGTGTCTTTGCGATTTTGTGTGCTAGGTCCTTTTTTTTCTTCCTAGCATGTCTGACAAGACTTCTAAGGGCACCTCTGGCTTCAAGAGATGCCAGAAGTGCTTACGAAAAATGCCCAATTCCGATGGGTATGTTTTTTGTGTATACTACCTTGGCGTCGTCCACCTCCAGGAGGACTGCGCAATCTGTCATGGTTTCTCCGCCAGAACTTTAACTGAGCAGAGAAACAAATTACTTTTAAAAGGTCTTCTGAAAGGAGAGTTTGAAGAGGCCTTTCTGCTCTGAGAACTGAAGCAAGTTTGCAATCCTGTTCTTCATCCTCTTCCAAACCTAAAAAGAGATCTCATTCGGTTCCAAGAAGCTCCTTGGAACTGCCTTTAAAATTGACCAAACAACCGATGTTGACAGCTTCTTTAGCAGTGATAGCCATGGATGATTCCACCACAACAAAATCTTTGGAACAGACATCTGGAGCTTTGGTACCAGTGGCTTTATTGGTACTGAAGCAGTCTACTATTAAAACCTTACCAAGGACGACATATTCATTCTCAGTGGATCCTTTTGCTGAATCCATTCTTGGAAATGAGACCTCCCAAGTCTCCGACTGTTTTGTCCATTCGATCCACTAAGAAACTTTCAGAATCGGACATTGAGACTGGTCTATCACTTCTGGACAGCGAGGGGATTCTGTCCACCTTCGGTTCCAAGCGGCTCCGGAACTGGTCCTTCATTAACACCGACACAGATTCCTCCTCCAACTCCTACTGAGATTTGAAGCCCCTGGCAGTGACCTACCTGGCTCTGACTGTCTCGGTACTGACCAGAATTTCTTGTTCGGAACTGAAGATCACCTTGAGCTCTTCTGGTTTGTCGGAACTGGAGACCTCCCGGGGTCATGGCTTCATTGCTGGTTCCGAGGGGCAGGGTTCGACGTTGATTCTTTTGGAGCCATCCATGTCCCTCAGTGCATCAGTGTTCATAAGCTCAACCCAAGCTTCTGTTTCAGAGGCGGCTTCCTCGGTGTGGGGTGGGACCACAGTTCCAAAGGAGTCTTTTTCGGTTCCAAGCTCCCATCTTTGGGGCTCCAGCTTTTCGAATCATGGAGAAGGCTTTGTCTATTGTGGACACACTGTCCTTGCCACCCCTGTCGGGCCAAGAACCATCATTATCCGCTTGACGGAAGCATCCTTCAGCCTCATCCCTGGGCCGGGGGCCCAAAAGCCTCAGGAATGACCCACCCTGGTGATTTCCTCTTTGGATACTTCCCCTGGACCATCCCACCGAGGACGTAGCTGCGAAGAAAAAGTGCAAGAGGAAGCACTTAGACTCCTCTGACGTCTTTCACAGATGACACCAATTTCGATGAAGGGGAAGGTTCCCCCTAAGTCACCCCTAATGATGTTTCCTTCGGGGACATCCTTGAAATCCTGAAACAGAGGGGTGGATGGACCTCCCTTCAGCCTTCTTCAGAGGAATCAGTTTACCTGTAGGCTTTTCTTGCCCATCCCTCTACCTCTTGGATGTCTATGCCCGCTGATGAGCTTATTAAACTTATCGTTTAGCAGGCCTGGAAGATTGAACTGATCCCCAAAAGACCTGACAGAATTCTATCTGCCCCTAAGGATGAGCAACATTGGGACTATGGATAGATTTGGGAAGTGCGTTTACACTTCATCGACCTTCACTCTCAGGTGTTTGAATTGCATGGTGCACTACACCAGGTTGCAGAGAGATCTAATTAAAGAACTGTCAGATACTCTCGCAGGAGCAATAGCTGAAGGGGTTTGAGACAAAGTTTCCTCTCAGCTCACCACCCTTGATTCAATTGCCAACTAGTCCATGAGGCTTATTGCTCATGCAGCTGAAGGGATGACAAGAGCAGTGTGTTTAGGCATAACCATTAGGAGATGCACCTGGATGCACTTGTGTGACTTTGCTGAGCCATTTAAATCTTCATTTGGCAGTGCTCCATTTGACGGATCATTCCTGTTTGGACCCAAAGTGAAAGACACACTAGCCAGATGCGAGAAAGATGGGAAGACTCTTTCTGCCGTGGGTGTACACTCATCCACTGCTCAACAGCACTACTCTAGGAACCAGAGCAGTGGTAGGCTGTGGTTCAAAAAGTCCCAAGAGCCTTTCCAGGACTCGCACGGCAAGGACTTCTCCCAGGGGCAGAGGGGGAGGTAACAATGGAGGATGCCATTCTAGAGGCAGAAGTGGCCCACAGAACCAGGTTCCCAGAGATTCTTTCTCTGGTAACTCCTACCAGAGTTCCTGAACGGAGACCCGATTGCCTTCCTCTGGAGGCAGTTGGGGGACGATTATCCCTGCACCAATCGTGGCTACAAATGACTATAGGCAAATGGGTGCAGGGGATCATTTCCAGAGGTTACATAATTTCCTTTACAACCAACCTGAAAATACAAAAAAGCCTCCCTGATGTTCTACCCAGTCACAGGAAGGCGGCAGTCTTAGAAATTCAAAAACTGCTTGACAAAAGAGTCATCCGTATTTTACTCAAGATTCTTTTTAGTGCCCAAAAAGACAGGGGACTGAAAACCCATCTTGGATCTCAGCCAGTTCAACAAGTCAGTTAAACCAAGTTCAGGATGGTTTCGGTACAGTCAGTACTTACCTTTCTTGGAAAAAGAAGATTAGATGTGCTCAGTAGGTCTTCAAGATGCGTATTATCACATAAAAATGAACAAACGCACCAGAAGATTCCTGTGCTTCTGGCTGGGAGCCAGACCTCCCAACCATACCGAATTACTCGGTATTTACCGAGTTTTGGGGTCTAAATAAAGGGGTGCCACGATTCCCGATTGGCACCCCTTCATTTCCGATTTTTTTGGTTCAATTTTTTTATTTTTTTAAAAATTGCGCTGTCGGCGCTGACGTCATCACGTGCGCGATGACGTCAGCACCGTCAGGGCTACCAGCCAGTCGGAATTGAGCGCAAGGAGCTCACATCATTATTTCTGGCTGGCTGCGAGCGGGAATACAGCAGCAGCGAGAACCAGGCAACAACAATAATGGTAGCCATATCTGCCTAGTCCCATATCAATTCAAGTCTCAGCGGCAGCCTTCAGGTAAGAAACAGGTCCCTGCTATTACTGTAATTGTTCTTAGCTAGCTTTTTTTTAATTACATAATTCTGAACTTACTATTGTCTAGTTTCATAGTCATTAGTGTTGACTCAACTGTTAATCATCTAAGCAATTTACAGAGAACTTGCGATGCAATGAAAATATTTTTTAGTTAAGTATTTTAAGTGTAGTTTGTTTTTTCTAGATTATATCATTGTTAACATAAAGTGCTAAGATAAGGGAGTTTGTTGATATTTTATTAGGGGGTAAGATTTGTGTGGCTTGCATCTTGTTACTATTATAAAATTTTCTTGGTCCAGTTAGGACTGACGAATTAGACAAAGCTGTGTAATTTTATGTTTGTTGTATTGTGTGCTAACTAAGGCATTTTTTATAGTGTTCGTATCTAATTATTTAGTGACCCTACAGATGGACTGTGACACAAAAGCATTTTTTCAGCCATGAAACATCACTTAAGTGCAACCCTTGTTGAATGATAAACGAAACAGGTTTTTTTTCCATTATGCCATCATGCTTGGCCACAATTCACTCCCTTCCACCTGTGATTTTGTAAAGTGACATTAACTGCAAAACAGGAATAGCTAGAAGGGGTCAAAGGGGAAAGGTTGACATTTTTTCAGTGTGATAATTCAAATGCTTGAACACTGCTTTCAGTCAGATAATAGTTTTAGATATGGCATTATAATGAAATGTTTTTGACTGTATTCAGATTTGCTCTACTTTACAAACAAATGAATATCTCTAAAGTGAACATTTTGTAATTTTGCACTTTTCAGTGTCAAATGGCCTTAGATGTTTTTTCCTCTTGTTATAAAAGCTGTAGCTCTAAAACTGAAATTTTATAGTGCATTTTTTAACAGAAAGATATTAAAATACTTTGTCATATGTGTAGAGTTAGGAGTGTAACCATATCTTGAATTTTTGTGCAACATTTCAAGCTAACATTTAATATCACTTTCAGAAAGAAATGCACTCTGCCTCATTATAGCAGCTCAGTACATATGCTTTAAATGTATAGTATTTGTACCATGGCCTTGCTTTTTGCAAACAATGGTTCATTAAACTTTTGCTGCCTGACACATACTAATGTGCATCCTTTTGGCAATGCTTACCATTGCAGGGTTGTATCTCTAAAAGTGGTCTACAAATTATGTTAGTATTTCTAGGTAGTATGTTTGGACATTGTTATAAAGTATAATTGGATTGCACTTTTGGTTTTTACTGAATGTATTGTGGGACTATAACAGTGCAATGGCTATTGTGAACTCTAAGTCATTGTTGTATATGGAATGTTACAAAGTGCAGTATCTGTTTCACTCAATATGGAACTGCAAACTGTGTTAGTATACAGGTGTTTACTCAAAAACTTGCAGAATGCTAAGGAAATTAACAACACTTTTAAAAGCAGAGCACTTTGATTTAATGGATTAATGAGCAAAGGCAGGACATTTCTGACTTTAAAATGTGTCGCCATAAAACATTTACCATCAAAGGTGCTCATAATAATATATCTGTCATTTTTTGAGAGCTTTCTTTAAAAAAATCTGTGCAAGGTGACAGTCATGCTAACAGACTGATGAAATTAATCCACATACTATAAACAGTTATTACAGAAATTCATACAGAGCTCAGTGCAATAACAGCAGAACATTGCTACCTGAAAACATCATCCACTAATTCCCAGCAGCATAGACATTCCTTGCTGGTCACCCCTGACATACAGCATGTATGTAGCCATATGCATATCAACATGTAACACTATTGTTGAAGTAAAACATTCACTGCAAATGAACAGCACATTATTCATATATAAAACCATCCTTTAATGCAGGGAATCAGTATAAACCTGAAAGGCATTAACTTCTTCTGTTCAGACAACTGTCATTTAAACAATCATTTCCATAAATGGTACTCCAAATATGGATGTACAGTGCCGTGCCACTTAAATATGAGGTATTACAAATTCAAGTCACTGTGATGCCCAGAAACTGCCCAGGTCAATAGTACTACAGGCAAGATGCCAGAAATGTCTGCTTTTAACTCATGTGCTAATCAGGTTGTTGTTGTTGTTTGTCTTTCCCTTTTCCCTGTTAAGGGTCACCACAGCGGAACTCTGGTCCGCTAATGATTAGCAGTATATTTTTATGGTGCTGAGTTGCCAGCTTGACGCCCAACCTTCAACAAAGGCATGCCCATTCATGCATGTCTTTCGGAACGCCAGTCGACTGCGGGGAGGACATGCAGACTCCACACAGAAGGCACTCCCCGCACTCCAGCCGAGAATCGAACGGGAGAACATCTTGCTGTGAGGCAACAAAGCTACCGCTACACCACCACGTATCTCATGTGCTAATCAGGTAAACCTACTAAACACAAGCCCATCTTTTCAGCAGTAACTTGAGATCATTATACTGGATAAATGATTTGTTCAGAGCCACATAGGATATGGGAAATAGAAACAGTTCCACCAAGAAATTAAATCTCATTTTCCATACTGCCAAGGTCATATTTCTGCACATGTCTAGCCAACATTTTGAAATCATAATTATTTTTTATAAATTAATATTTATATGTTTTGCATACAAAAGATTTGGTACCTTTTCCATACAAAATAGTTCCCAGTAACACTAAAGTCTATATCTCTCTGCCAATCCAGAAGTATACATACATGAAACAAATGCACATGCCTTTATATGCCAGAACTCATGTTGAACTAGAGCAAAATAATAACCTATGTCTCACAATTAATTTATGTTTAAGAGAGAGAGATACCCTTTAATTTTGTGTTGGTAAACATAGTCTACCATTTACTGCAGCACACGTTTAAACATTGTTAGTGCTGGGTGTTACCTGAAAAAAAGAAATCCAGCAATATAGTACTGAAATAAAATGAAATGTATGATGCTAGTGAAAACTGCTCTATTAACAGCACTATCATTTTGGGGAAATAAGGCACTTTTAATACAGAGGAAAAGATATTCAAATGTGACTGCAAAATACTTATCACTCAGTGCTACACTGGACATTACAGGAAGCTGGATTATCACTGGATATCTATACTTAGTCATCAGTAAACTTTAAAATGAGAGAGTGTGTGTGTGTCTCTGTGCAAGTAGAGTTTTAGATGGAAATGTTCTGAATTGGGTAGTTTTATCATTAATGGTTCATGCATTTTGTTTCATTGCTTACTGGAAAAATGTTCAAACAATAAGTTTAAAATGTGCTCTCTAACAAGTGTGCTGTATTATACAAGGAATATAATTAAAGTCAGGAAGGTGTATCAAAAAACATATGTATGTTTCTTGTTTTGTGTGCAAGGGGCCAATGATTTGTAAACTAGGTAAGCTTTATCCATCACTGGTCAAATGCATTTTCTTTGTATGTGGTGTGTGGGTTTCAATGGCAGAGAAGTTTTAATGCCAATTCTATTTACATTGTGAGACAGTATTGCTTTGTGTTAGCAGCTTTGTTTAGCAGATGTCTTGGTGTTTGTGCATTGTGCTATAAAATGTAAAAAAACAAAATCCAAATAATCATTGTAGAGTATAGCAGTATATATGCACACATTAGTATTTATGGTAAATGGGGCAAAATAGACAGGTAATGGGGCACATGAATGGCTACAGGGAGACTCTGGTGCCATATTTTGGTTGTCTGTTCTTCAGTTTGCGTTTGAAAGTTGGTATCCCACAATTCCACTGGAGTGGGCAGAGTTACATAATTACATATGCAAATTTGATGTTAATCAGCGTACAGATTTGTACCTATTTTTCATGGGCCTTGTCCAGATTTTTGATGTTTCCAGGTTGAGAGGTATGCTGGGAGCCAGTCACCATCAGATCAGAGCACTGCCCTTTGGTCTCACCACAGCCCCAGGGTGTTTACCAAATGCATGGCAGTGGTAGCAGCTCATCTCAGACTGCTAGGGTTTTGAGTTTTTCCATATCCCGACAACTGGCTCTTTACCGCTATCACCAGGTGTCAACTCGTATGAGCAAGAGATTTCACCCTTCATCTTTGCACTACCTTGGGCATCACGGTAAATTACGGAAAGTCATATCTGGAGCCCATTCAACACCTGGAATTTGTCAGAGTCCTATTAAACACGGTCACGGGAATAGCATCACTCCCATTAGAAAGATTCCAGAAAATCAGATCACACGTAAACAACATTATGCAGAACAGAAGTTTTCCAGCAAGGCTCATTCTGCAGGCACTAAGGTCGATGGTGGCCTCTATTACCTTAGTTCCCCTAGCCAGATATCACATGTGGAGTCTTCACTGGCTTCTAGCCTCCCAGTGGTCATTACTGTATCAACCGATATCCCATCACATCTTGATCACCAGCTGTTGCAAACAAGACCTGTTTTGGTGGCTCCATTCCAATGAGATTCTTTAAGGCCGCCCATTCCTCCTCCCATAGCCCAAAGCCGTAGTGTCCACAGATGCTTCCCAGATAGGGTGGGGAGGAATTATTTGGGAAGGCCAGTCCAAGGTGATGAGGGCAGTGCTCTTAGCATTGCAAGCATTTCAAGATGCCCTTCCCTTGGGAACAGTAGCAATTCAGACAGACAACATGTCCGTAGTCTGGTATATCAACAAACAAGGGGGAACCAAATCTTATCTGCTTTGTTGAGAAGCCCTCAGAGTTTGGCAATGGATGATTTCTTCCAACCGCTTTCCAACAGCAATGCACATTCCGGGGAGCTCCAGCCTGATAGTGGACAAGCTGAGCAGAACTATCCTGATGCCTCACAAGTGGTATCTCAATCTGACAGTGGTGGAAAAGATTTTCTGGCACAGGGGGCAACCTTGCTGTGACCTGTTTGCATCCCCCCTGAACAACAAGTGCAGCAGTTACTTTGCCCTAATCCCTCCTCAGGGGGAGTCACCCAGAAACTTTGTTCTCCACGATTGGCCCCCCAGTCTTCTGTATGCCTTTCCTCTGACTCCTCTGATAAGTCAGTTTCTAAAGAAAGCCAAGATGTCGAGGAACACTAATTCTCATTGCCCGGTTCTGACAGGTATGGTTTCCCTTTATTTGGCCTCATCTACTTTAGAAACCTTGGATTCTGGACCCAGTTCCAGATCTGCTATCTCATTCAGACAGAATGGTGTATCTGAATCTCCAGCATCTGAAGCTCACTGCATGGCTTCTCCAATTCCCATGATTGCCAGGCTTTCTTCTCGTACATCACCAGTCTTGACAAATCATTTTAGCTCATCACAAACCTTCAGCCAGAAAACTGTACCATAGTAAATGGGAAAAAATTGCCAGATGGGCTCTTGACATTAATATTCACCCTTATGCAGCTCCTGTGGATAAAGATTTAGAATTTCTGACATGTCTTTATCAGTCTGGCTGTTCAGTTTCCACCATTAGAGTACATCTTGCTGCGATATCCAACTTTCATATTGGTTTTGATGAGTCTGCTCTGATGTCACATAAACTGTGTAAGGTCTTTTTGAAAGGAACCCTTATGCTAAGGCCATCCTTTAAGGAACCCAGTGCTCCATGGGATTTACCCTTGGTCCTACAGTGTCTCACTTTTGTCCCCTTTTGAACCATTGGCTACTTGTGAATTAAAAATGTTGACCTGGAAAACTGTGCTTTTAATAGTGATCACTTCGGCCAGAAGGGTATCAGAAATTCAGGCTTTGTCCTGCAAGCCCCCTACTTAATATTTCATAAGGACAGGGTTTTTCTCAGGACTAATAAAAGATTGTTTCACAATCTAATATCAATCAAACTTTACACCTACCAGTCTGTTTCCCTAATTTCTCCAATAAGGGAGAGTACTGTCTGCACTTTTACTTTCATAGAACAAAAGATTTCAGGAAATCAGACCAATTGTTTGTTGCTTTTTTGTAACTTTCTCTAGGTAACTCAGTTTCTAAGGTTACTTTAGCTAAGTGGCTGAGGGACTGTATCACCTTTGTTTATCATTCAAAGGGGCTTCAACTGCCATGTCCTGTGAAAGCTTATTCAACGAGAGCTGTAGCTGCTTCAACAGTTTTTCATGCCAGAGCTTCTTTAGAGGACATTTGTGCAGCAGCTACATGGGCATCTTCTCATACTTTTATTACGCATTACAAATTGGACCAGGTCTCTAGGGGGACATGCTTCTTTCAGTTCGATGGTACTCCGGAATATTCTTCCATGAAACCACCCAAGATTCAGGTAGCTTGGGACTCTGTCCCACAGCCAAGGATTATATGAAGATTAACAACATCAGGTAAAGAAGTTATGTCTTACCATAATTTTCCATCTGTGTTGTCAGTCTTCACTAATCCTTGACATTCCCCCCTCCTTCCCCCTACCTTGGACTCTTAGTGCACCAAATATTCCAAAAGACTAGCTTCATAATATGGAATCAGATTTGGTGTCTTATTTATGGCTTTGGTCTGTCTGTCTCTCTAATGGGCAAACTCGATCTGAGGTAATTTAAAGAAGTTCATCATGGGTAGAGCCTATCTCAAGAGTTTTGGAAGGACCGAACTGAAATAAATGGCCAAGTCAGTTCTGAGGCTCGGAACCAAGCCCACATTCAAGGATTAGTGAAGATCAACAACACAGATGGGATGTTATAGTAAGACATAACTTCTTTTTCTCATTTTTAACATACACAACAAGCATTTTCACAAAATATGTGCATTTATTTGAGCAATGGTCTCAAAAATACATTAATTTATGGATATGGGTTTATATGTTGATTGATTTTGTAGTTTAAATCTGACAGAGTTAAGAAAACCCACAAGCAGTAACACTTACATGTAGACACAATGTTTGCACCCCAAGTGTGTCAATGTAAACTTAATCTGGGCAAGATATCCATATATTACTTTTAACATTACAGATGTGCTATTCTTAATGAGTTGGAAATTTAAAAAAATGGTTTAGATAGGGTTTTGAGAAGACACGCAGACTTCATTTTTTGAGAAAGTCAGAGCAGGTTCTAGCACAGAAGTTACTCTTATATTAAGTACCTGACACATTGACAAGACATCTGAAAACAAGATTAAAGGAAATTTTAGCTCTGCAAGAAAATTAGGAACACCTCCTAAAAATGTTAAAGGGTAACATTGACTAATATGATAAAAATGGACACGCACCTAGATTTGTCTGCAAGAAATTTGTAAATCTGAAAAGACTTTTTGAAAGGAACATCCCAAAATCAGTAATGTCTTTGAATAGGCCATGTGGCACACATTCCTGTATTTTTGTAAGTGTTGTTGGTAAATATTAGTCTTTATGCAGTCCTTAAAAATTCAGATAGAACCATGTGCCGTAAAACATTTTGACTGCATTGCTTTTTTTTATGGTTTACATGACACGGTCTGACAAAGCGATGCCTTTTACATTGGTGAAACTACGCAGAACCTTTCAGATAGAGATTCTGAGCATTCATATGCCATTTAGTCTCAACAGAAGACAAATGCTATGTTTAAACATTCATTGATTTGTGAACGATTCAAGAGATTGCAGCTTTTGTAGTAGATTATATAGAGCAGACACAATTAGGTGCAGATGATGAGACATTGCTTGAGACTGAGAAACTTTGCTGGCAGTTAAGAACAAATGCAGGTAGTCATCCAGGGTTAAGTAAAGGGGTTAACATGAAATGTGTTTTAAAAGGAAAGCTGATGAGCTTTAGCTGATTATTTATTAATGAACCTAGTAGGCTCCCTAGTTTTGATTGGACTTGATATGAGGTCACGTGACTAATGTATTGTTATAATCATTGTGATTTTAAGTGCCTGTTTAATTTTTGATAAGTCTTGGTTTTAAAAATGAAAGAGCTCAGTCTTCTGGCCTAGGTTTATGATTCTTTTCGCAGAGTGTTTTTTGAGGTGGAATTTTTGTCGTTAAACTTTATATTCTTAACTTTTTTCATCTGCCAAAAAAGTTGTTACATTTCTTTGCTACCTTCCTTGTTGGAGCCTGTTTTCCTGCACTTTTGGTGTGGTGTGTGTTTGTGTAAGCGCTTGGTAGTTTTTGGGTGCTTAACTATATTTGCAGTTTTAACAGTATTGTCAATGCAGTTATTTCTTGTGCAACATGGATCATAAAGCTTTTGCATAAGATCCCATCATAGGATATGTCCTCTTTGTCTTCTGTTTGTTAAGAAGAACATTTTGTTTAGGAGGTGGATATCTGTCAATTGTTTATACCTGTTATTTTCAGGGAAAGGAAAAATAAAAATGTTGCCCGAGTACAAGGAAAGCTGTGCATCTGTAAGTGATGGGAGTTTGACCTTAAGTTCCTTCCCAAGCTTGAGCCTTTCTGGTTCAGGGGATGAGCCTGTGGTTGAGAAAGCTAAAAACAGAAAGATAAGAAGGCTTATAAGACAAACTCCAGTTTAGTCATGAGTTGGTGAGTTGACAAGGATAGAGCAGACAAACTAAGAAATTTTGATGTTCATCGTGTTACACTGCTGCAGTCATTACACTTGGGTTATCCTGCCATCAGGCGGTCCCGCAGTTGGCCAGAGTTCCAAAGTCTTGGTCCGGCGTCGGTTGCTGTCGCTTCTTTCCTGACGTCAGTGCACCAGGGGTATATAAGATGCATCCGACGCCATTTTCTTCAGTCTTTCTTGCCGTGCGGTGCCCGAAGCAAAAGCAGTTCGCAAGTGCCGGTCGGCCGACTCCTGAGATTTTCAAAGTCAAATTTCAGATCCGAAGTCTTCAGTAAAGCTAAGTACCCCGTTGGGGAAACTTTTTTCTTGCCTCAGACCGATGTCAGAAAAAGTTAATAATTGTATTTCTTGTGGGAAGCAAATACCTCATAAGGACTTCCACTCTTACTGTATTCCCTGCCTAGGCCCTGATCACGACGTCATTAGTTGTCGGTTTTGTGCTAGATTTAACAAACGCACTATAAAACGATGTTTTGATTTTGCTTTGCACTACTTTGGCTGAAGGTTCAATTATACTATGCCGTCGGATCAACTGACGACCGCAGTTCTTAAAAAACGCAAAGACAAGGATAAAGACAGGCATCCGAGGTCCAAAACCGACGACAAAGCCTCTTCTAGGCCAGTCGCCGGTTCTCAGTGAGGTGCTTTCGCAGCCCCTGACACCCGCTACCTCAGAGCCACAGTCCGCCTCCGACTGCCGCGTGGAGACAACTAGGCCTCTGGAAACTCAGGGTATTGGGCCTACGGAAACTAATCCTTCAGATGGGTCCGGAGCTGCTGAGCAGGCATCGGCTTCTGAGGGTGTTTTCAGACCTTCACAACTTACCATTAAAGTAGCCAAGACAAAAACACCATTAAAGACAAAGAAGCAAGTACAGCATTCTCCTGGACAGTCCTCCATGCCTAAGAAACTGATGCTTAAAATGGCCGAAGACCTCATTACTCTAATCAGGGGTTCCCATCCCCCTCCTGAGAAAAGGCCTAGGCAGGATACAGACTATGATTCCTCTTATCAGGTTTCCATTTCCTCTGATTCCTCTTCAGACCAGGGGTACTCTCTACCCCCTATGAGGACTCTGATGCTGAAGAATCTATCCCTTCAGCCTCTCCTCCTGAGGATTACTCTTTTGGGGAAAGTTTACATACCATGAGGGAGCATTTCCATTGGGAAAGTCAGGATTATTCAGAATCCAAGAAAAGGCTCAGGGACTTCCTTTTATTACCTCAGCACAGGCCCCTGGCTATTCCGCCTGTGTTAGATATTGTGGATGATGTGTTCTCTGAACCCAGCTTATCTCCTGATTCTTTGCCCCCTGCACCAGCCAAGCCAGATAGATATTATAGAGTCCCTGACTCTCACAAGTTTATTTATAAAAACCCTTCTGCTGATCCAGAAACTATTTCCCAGGGTCCCAAAGGAGTTAAGGCTTCCATTGCAAAAAAATACAGTCCCCTCTGACAGAGATTCTAGAGCATTGTATAGATGGGGGAAGAAAGTTTACACTTCTGCATCTTTAGCAGTAAGGGCTTTAAATTGCCAGTTTCACATGCTTAAGTACCAACAATATTTAATGGTTCAGTTAAAACAGAAAATGCTTCCAAGCTCAGAAGCTTCTGACTATATAGAAATGCAGGATTTATTGCATGCAGTTGAACAGGTGGGAAAACATACTCTGCAATGTGGTTTTGATTCTTTAGAGGCCTCTTGTAGAGCTGCAGTTACAGGTTCTGTGATTCAAAGACATGCTTGGTTAAAAGAACAGAGTTTACCTGACCATGTTAAGGCAAAATTATTGGATGCTCCTTTACAGCATGATACCTTGTTTGGTGTTAAGGCAGAAGAGGTGTTAAAGAAAATGGAGGAGAAAGATAAATCTATGCAAACAGTCAAAGATTTCTTACAGGTACAGCCACCTCGATTTAGCAGAAATTGGCCTACAAAGAATTGGTCCTTTCCAGTGTCAGACAGGCCACAGAGAGGCAGATACAGACGCCCAAGAGGCAGAACTCAACCCCAAGGCTCTAACAGACAACGACAGTGGGGTACCTCAACCCCAAAAGGAGGTGAGGACAAGTCTCAACCTTACAGGAAATAGTCCCAATGACTTCCCCCTTCGTATGCCAAGCACTTCCCTTTTGGCAGCCCCCTCAGGGGGAAAACTAGCACTTTTTTCTCAAAATTGGCAAACAATCACCCAAGACAAATGGGTTCTGAATATTGTGTCTCAAGGTTACAGGTTCCACTTTCACACTTTACCAAGGCTAAAAGGAATGCCAAACCTGCCACAGAATCAATGGGCAGAGACTCAAAAACAAATTTCAGCCCTCATGCACATGAGAGCTATTCAAAAAGTACCACAGCAGGAACAAGGACAAGGATTTTACTCAAGACTCTTCCTGGTCCCCAAAAAGGACAAAGCCTGGAGACCCATACTAGACCTTTCAACTCTAAATACTTACCTGGATGTTCCGAAATTCAAAATGTTGACACTACAGCAGCAGCTTCCCATGCTGGGCAAGAAGGCTTGGCTTGTTACTCTGGACCTCAAAGAGGCATACCTGCTTGTCCCTATCAGACAAAATTGCAGAAGATACCTCAGATTCAAAGCTGGTACAATGAACTACAAATTCTTTGCACTGCTCTTTGGCTTATCTACTGCGCCCAGGGTCTTTACAAAGTGCCTGGCACCAGTAATTGCATTTTGCAAACAAAAAGGAATTCAGATATATCCATACCTGGACGACTGCCTCATTCAAGCAGAGACAAAAGGACATTCTTCTAAAGCATCTAGTGTTTGTAAAAAGGTTGCTAATTTTTCTAGGGTACACAGTAAACGAAAAGAAGTCAAAACAAGTGCCCTCACAACAGATAATATTCCTGGGTGCCAGCTTAAATACAATGGCCCAGATGGCTTATCTCACGCCAGACAAACAAGGACAACTGACTCAATATTTTCAATTACGGGCAAAAAAGTCCCATCTCCCTGCAAGAAAAATTCTGCAGTCCCTGGGATTCTTGGCATCCTGCATACTACTAATTCCATATGCCAGACTGCATATGAGGAAATTACAATGGTACCTAAAAAATGTTTGGACTCAACACTCTCACAGTTTAGAAGCAGTAATACCAATAATTCCCTGCCTACAACAGGAGTTTTGATGGTGGGCACAGGCATGTCACCTCAACAAGGGTCAGCCTTTCACTCTACCCACAGCCAGGCAGACTCGAACAACAGATGCTTCGGATTCCGCCTGGGGGAGCACACATGGCAGGAAAATGTATTCAGGGCAAGTGGACCACAGACCAAATGCATCTTCACATCAATCAAAAAGAGATGTTGGCTGTTCAAAATGCCCTAACAGCTTTCAAGGACCTTTTGCATCCAGGACAATTATTATTAAAGACCGACAACACCACAGTAATGTGGTACATAAACAAGCAAGGGGGCACTCATTCTTATCCCCTATGCAGGCAAGCCATGACCTTGTGAAACACAGCTCTAACTTATCAAGTTCATCTGCAAGCACAATTCCTGCCAGGAAAGAAAAATACTCTGGCAGACGATCTAAGCAGAAATATCATGGACCCTCACGAATGGAAATTGAATCCACAAATCTTCAGCATGATAACGCAAAAATGGGGATGCCCAGACATAGATCTATTTGCCTCCCCACTGAATTGCCAACTACAAAAATTCTGCACAAGAACTTACCACACACAAGCATGGAAAGTGGATGCTCTTTCGTTCAGCTGGAAAAGCCTAAAAGTTTATGCCTTCACACCACTGCCTCTCCTTTCAAAGGTACTCCTAAAAGCCAGACAAGAAAAACCACAGATGATCCTGATTGCTCCAGACTGGGCACGCCAGCGCTGGTACCCAATCTTAAAGAACTTAGCTCAAGGCCCACCATGCATTTTGCCTCAAATTTCACACCTTCTGACTCAACAAAACAATCAGATCCTGCACGGTCAGCTCAAAACCCTAAACCTGGCTGCATGGCGGATTCATTAGTCAAACAGGCAACATCTCTGTCTAAAGCTGTTGTGGATGTCATTTTGGAGGCCAGGGAGGCCTAGCACCAGGAAATCTTACTCAGAAAAATGGAAGAGATTCTGTGACTGGAACCAGGCTCAAAGCCTTGACCCTCTTGTCCCAAACATTCCTCAGATTTTACAATACTTAACTGAGATGCTGGACAAAGGCCTATCCTTCTCATCAATTAAGATCCACACCTCTGCCATTTCAGCACATTATAACACGGATCCTCCTTTATTCTCTCATCCCTTGCTAAAGCAGTACCTCAGAGGGGCTAAAAACATAAGACCTCCCCGGAGAGCACCAACACCAACTTGAGACCTCAATTTTGTTTTGGAAAAACTGACCCTGCCACCTTTGAGCCAGCCAATACAGCCGATCTAAAATTTTTATCATGGAAAACCGCTCTGCTCCTGGCAGTAACTTCAGCACGAAGAGTCTCAGAGCTACAGGCATTAATGGCAGTGGAACCTTTTATAATTTTTCATCAGGACAGGGTTTCTTTAAGGACAAACCCTACCTTTATGCCAAAGGTGGTGTCTAGTGTGGCTCTTAACCAAACCATCCATTTGCCAACTTTTTATCCAAACCCCCAGAATAAAGGGGAGAAACTTCTGCACTCTTTGGACATACACAGGCAGCTACGCTTCTACTTGGACAAAACAAAAGCTTTCAGGAAAACTGAGCAACTGTTTGTAGCATATGCTGCAGGATCACAGGGCAAGGCTATCTGAAAGCAGACTATCTCCAAATGGATAGGACACTGTATTCGTTACTGCCACACACAACATGGAAAATCAGTCCCTAATAACATTAGGCCACATTCTACCAGAGCAACAGCCACTTCAACAGCCTTTCTCAGAGGAGTACCAACCAAGGAAATCTTGGAGGCTGCAACTTGGAGTTCAGTGCATACCTTTACCAAGCATTACCACTTGCCTCTTTACTCTAAATCCAGAGCAGGATTTGCCACTGCAGTTCTGCATGGCCTCATAGCCAATCCTAACTCTTTATAGACCAGCCACCCAACCTTAGCTTTGGGATTCTACCCAAGTGTAATGACTGCAGCAGTGTAACAAGAACATAGTACAGTTTTGTACCTACCATAAATGTAGATGTTCGAGTGTTCACACTGCTGCAGTCCAGGTTACCCTCCCTCCATCCCCTCTGTCCTAACTGGACTTATATATACCTTTCTACTCTATACAACCTTTGAGGTGTATTTGTTTGGAACTGAAGGTATTGTTTTTATTTTATATATATGTTTTATTAGCAATATGTATTGCCTACCTACTTGGGGGCACCTGACATCTGGGGCAAGAAAAACTGAAGAAAATGGCGTCGGATGCATCTTATATACCCCTGGCGCACTGACGTCAGGGAAGAAGCGACAGCAACCGACGCCAGACCAAGACTTTGGAACTCTGGCCGACTGCGGGACCACCTGATGGCAGGATAACCCAAGTGCAATGACTGCAGCAGTGTGAACACTCGAACATCTACATTTATGGTAGGTACAAAACTGTACTTTCCAGTTCCTAGTTCCAAAAAGTCAAGTATAAAGGAGACTTCTGTTCCTTTCTTTTCCGGAGTTTTCTGCCAGTGACATTTGTGCGGTAGTATTCTCCTAGAAATTAGAACAGGCAGTGTATTTTCCTTGTCTGATGTTGAAATTAGAAAAATGTTAATTTTTCTACCATCATCTGCTAGGTCTTGCAGATCTCATCTAAGCCTTTCCTTGCTTTCAAGACTAACTGCCAGAAAAGATTTCTCAAGGCTCTTCCCCCTCTGGTACAGGAACAGATAGAGGCCTTGCATACTTTTTCTGCTAGAGGTTTTTGGCAGTTCTTTTTAGTCATCTTCCGGGTGTCCCTGTGAACTATACCATCTTTTATGCCCAAAGTAGCTTCTGAGACAAATCCTAACCAGTCCATAAATCTGTATGTCTTCTTTCCAAGTTACTCTAACAGAGGCAAATACTTGCTATATTGTAAGAATGTACACAGTAGCGTAGATTATCTCTAGACAGTATAAATCTGTTAGCAAACACACTAGTTTTTCATCTTATTCTCCAAAAAGAAATAGACTCTAGGGCTTCGAAAATCACCTTGTTCAAGGAAGTCTTTGTCTTCAGTGACTGAAGTGTACTCAAACACTCACATTTTCAGGAATACATCCTTGAATGATACTTGCACAACATCTGTATGTTTTCACTAAATACTTTAACAAGGCACAGTATGCTAGACGTGATACCTAGATATTGGACTTCCTTTGTGGCCACAGTCAGTAGTGTTTTACTGGGAGGATGACAACCCAGGAGGGTAAACTTGGGGACTCTCTGCTGAATGTTGATAAGAATGGGCCTTCTTATCTCAGATACAGAAGTTATGTTCTTACCGTAACATTTGGTGTGGTTGAACATATCCATCCTTGTAAATACATGCACCTCCTTCCTCCCACCTAAAAGCAGATTTTGTATAGCGAAATTTTAGTGTGCTAAAGTAGGTGCCTTTTGTCTGCCTCAGTGCAGCCTAACAGATCTGGAGTACAACGTTGCTGACAGAGCATTGTGTGTAAAATGGGAGGGGCCAATAACCCGGGTAAGTTTTAGAAGCCAAGTAGAATAAAGACCATCAGCTTTAGTCCTGATTGTTGATAAAGTTAGATCTGGATGAGAAATTCATTCTTATGTTAAGCTCATAGTTTAATTTGCACTAGAAAATATGTTATATTTACTTTTTTGTATTGCCGTGATCTTTACTGTGCTTTCTTGTTTCATGCAGTACTGAAGATATTGATAAAATACTACATTTGGCAGAAGTGAACTCACTAGAAGTGGTGCCTTTGGTTCAGACATTTGGCCACATGGAAGTAAGTAAGCAAGAAAGTCACAATGCAAGTATGGTAGCGTTTATTAACTGAGTGAATTAATTAGTCTAGTGGAGCCTTTTCAGTCGTGCCTTGTACAGTCAGGCCATGAACGTCATTTACAGGAAGCTTTATATCAAACATAATCCATGCAGGTTAAAAAGAAGAAAGTAGACTGCATAGTGAGGTGCAGTATACTCAAACCTGTACCAAGTTTTATTCATTGAGTTTCCTTCTAAGCAGAGACCAATGATCTCTGACATTTCTTTTAAAAATGTTTATACAAGCATCAAATGCATTTAATGCTGAGAAATATATCAATGGTGTTATGCCGACAGTGTGACTTAGACATCAGCAAAGAAACAACGTCCAAAATTCACAATGGTTAAGCTATTTAGTTGCAGTTCTTTTTAAGTTTTCTTTACCACAGTACCTGTACCAAATATGTAATGCCTTTTCCTACTTTGTGTTATTTATTCAGTTAATATTTAGTAGTTGTTTTGAGCAGAACTGTGATTCTGATTTTTGATGCAGTAAGGTATAAAACTGAAACATAGTTCAGCTTAATTTTTGTCAGTCAAGTGTTTTGTTGGTTTTCTTGTTTATGAAGATGTGATTGTAAGGCAGTGTTGCTGTTCACATAGAATAAATTGTGATTTCCAAGCGTGCCACCATGCATCTCTATGAACAAAGTTGCGGAAGACAGAATTTAGGAATAATAGTTCTTCTTATGTCCCCCGTTTGTGTTGTGCAGTGGCATAAAGCCCGGACTGTGACCTCTGATCACTTGGGATTAACTAGTGACCTACGCACTGGTGGAGCTGTTAAGGAGGGTGATAGTGCAAGGTAGAAACTGGGTTGCCCATTCTGAAGTATAGAAGTAAACTGGTCTAATTTGGTGCTGGCATGTACGTGGGAGAGAGGTGTACAGCATCAGTGACAATATCTCCTTGTTACCAGTGCTTTAAAAAGGGGGCACTAAAATTATAAATTACAATAACACTAATTCATGTAAACATATGCATTTTTGTTTTCCTGGTGCATCTCTTTACTATGGCTGTTTTTAGTATATTTTGTAACACAATATATTTTACAACATATTGTATTAATATATTATATATTTCAACATTGTGTTAATATTTTATTTTTACATCTCAACAGCATATGTTTCTTTTATTAGGTTTTTAGCAATATTTTATAGTAACACACTTTTTAAGTGTTTTTTACTGTGTGTATTCAAATTTGTGTGTGATGCTTCTTGTAAAAAGTACTGGTCACTTTAAATGTTGTTATGGGTGTAACAACCAGTTAATTTACTCAGTATAAAAGGAAGGTTCTGAAGTGTAATGGCTGTTCTGATGAAGTCCTCTTGCTTGTGTTGAGGGACGAAAGCGCTTGTCTTTTTATATTTTGTGATTTAGACAATAAATTCAGCTGTTTAAATTATTTGGACTTAAAGTTTTGCATTTTGGAAGCATGAATTCGACATGACTCTGTGGAACTACATAAGAGGTTTTGCTGTTTTATGAGGTGTACAGCATGGACCACATGGGCTAGTTGGTATCCAGCCTGACTCTTGAGTATGCAGGTGAGATCCTAGAGGAAGGGGGTAGGGTCAGAAAGAACAAAAAAAAGCCCTGAGTGCTGCCTCAGTGATGGATTGTCTCTGTATAAGGGAAAATTATGGATATGACTGTGAAAATGGAAATACTAAATTTTTCCAGGTATCCCACTGTTCCTCACTATTCTTTGAACCTCTTATTGCATGAGAATGTCTTCCCTTTTCCCTTATTTAATTCCTTTGTTTCCACATTAGGTATCTTATCTTTTCTACGTACTTTCTTCTTACTGCCCCCCCGCTTCCTTCATAAATGTTTGCCTCATCTCTGTAATCTCATTTTTATATGCTAACTGCATCTCATCTTTCATACTATCACATCTTCTCTTACCTTTTTATTTGCCATGCCAGTACTATTCCTTCTTCCTCTCGCTGACAACACTAAAATCCTTTTTTGCTGTCCTCTCCATATTTTCTAGTGTTATCTCTTTCACTTACATCCTACTGGTCACCACCTTTATTTATTGTCTCAGCTCTTTCCTGTTCCCACTATTTCATAACTTTCTGTATAACTCTCCAACCAATTATTTAACATTTCTTTCCTCTTTTCCCACGTGTGCCCTGTTCTCATATATATTTATTTTCATACTACCTTCATTGCATATCATCATTCTTTATTCTTCCATTCTTACCTCAGTTTCTTCTACAGTCTGATTAATGATATTTGTTGTTAATCTTTTTCACCCCTCCAGCCCTGTCCATCCTGCAGCATTTCAGTGCCAGAATTCTCCCTCCATTTCCTGCATCCATTATTACATGCACATGTTCTAATATGCATCTCTCTTTGCAGCACAGTTTTATTTGCTAAATCCATTTTCACTGAAAACCTGCCCTTTCCACTTGTATGCTGTGCTCTGTAAACTTTCAGTCCATTATTCATCTCTCTTCAGTTTTCAACCTCCTTAGTGAAATTCCCCCTTTTCATTATACCTCTTTCATCTTAAACCATTCACAGGTGGCGCCTTTTTGTATGTTTCTGTTTAACATCTATAGCTCTTTAAGGTGTCAGGACATATTTTGGAGCTAACTTCTTTATCTAACAGACTTTTAAATTAATCATAAGCAGAATAGGAAAGGGCAAGGTGTAAGAATCAAAGATGCTAGGATTTTCATATGCGAGTGCTCTGCAATGGAGATATTAACCACCGTTTGTCACTTGTTCACATTTTCATAATTATATTTAATTTTTCATAACAAAGTGGCATATTATTCAGGGGCTAACTATGAAATATGGTGGGATACAGAAATGTACACCCTTAGAGTGTGTATATAAGGCACGTTACTGGAGGTATTGCCAGGTGTTTGCTAGTAACTGTGCAAATATGCAGCATTTCCACATGTAAATTAATATTTTTAAAATCAGTTGTCAGTTCTGTATGACATAAAGTGAAACCTTAGATGGCAGTGAAGAAAACAGTCACTGATATTTGCATTATAAATTGTACAACATGAACTATACTAAATGTTAATGTAATAAATAAGTTACTTATTTTTTGGATTTGTTTTCTGGGAAAGTTCAAGTGGGAAAAACCCTTTTCAGCAGTGGCCTGAGGAGAAAAGCTCCAAATATATATAATTACATATGAAAGCAGAACACAGTACTAACAAAACAATGGCACGTGTAATGTTTGCAGTGTGAGGAAAAACAGGAGTATGACTTTTGTGTCTAAAGATGTCATTACTGCCATGAATAATTGCTTTTAATTCTATTACATAATATACAGGTATTCCATTTGTATCTAAGGATGTGGCATTACTGCTATGAATTGTTGCTGCTAATTCTATTACATAATATGCTGGTATTCCTAATGCTTGTGTTCAGGAATACAGATAAATATTTGGATGTATTATGAGAGAGACCAGATTGAGGTAAATAGAAAAAGGGGTTGTATTGCATGATATTGATACCGAAGATGTTTAGTAGTTGATGGTATTATGAATGTAGTAGTAGTAGCGATTTTGCAGGTGATAGTGTGAGTAAGGGAGATTGACTAGGAGAGAAGAAAGGTAGTGTTAAAACTTACATGATAGGCATTAACTAAACTGAAACCTTAACTGGGTGAGGTACAAGGACAATAACATAATGTGTGCAAGGTGCTGCTTCAGTTTGTATTTAAATGTTTTTATGTTCTCAAGTTCTCTCAGGAAGCTTGGGATTGAGTTCCATTGTTTAGAGGTGATGTTAGAATGAGTTCCCTGCTGCATTCTTGAAGTTATGTTAATAGACGTTTGTCTGCAGAGCACACGGTTTGGCTACGACAGTAGGGGTGAATGAGATTATTTAGGCTTGAACACTATCCCAGATTTTGGAGTATTTTAAGATTTATCGGTGATTGTGAGTATGTAAGTATATGAGAGACTTCTAGCCGGATTGATTGTTTGAGACCTAAACACTGATAGGTTCTGGCAGGCTGCTTTGTAACACATTTGGCAGTTTTATTTCATCACTATTGGAGTTTGTCTGCTACTGTAGATGGTGGGTTTGTTAGAGCAGGGGATGCATATAGGCAATGCTTGCTCTTGGCAGTGCCTTGCTTTTGGGGTGTTCTTTTATAGTTTGCAACACATGATAATCACATTTATTTTGGTCATCTATGATAACTCCAACTAGTTTGGTATGAGACTGTAGTTCCGTTTTTGTATTGTTCATCAATAATATTGTGAATTGATTTTTTGTGAGTTTGGAGTTCAGAAGGTTATTTATGGAGGTCCAGAAGAGTTTGAGATTAGAAACATGCTTGTTTTGTTGTGCGACATAAAGGGATATTTTTATCTTTTTTATTTGATTTTTAATCTGATTGTTTAGTTGCCTGAGTTGTTATACTTTAGAAATTGTTGTATTTTGTAGCCAAGATTGCCATACTTTATTGTTGTTTTCGTGAGTTGTTTGATATTCTTGGACAACCTTCAAGCAGGATTTGCTCTGAATCTTTTTGCTCTTACGGGTGCATAGTTAAGTTTGTTTAGGAAAGTTAAATTGATCTGTAATGCACTGTCATCAATTGCGAGATTTCTTTAATGTGACCCATTTCTACTGTGGGAAGGTACTGAAAAAAATTTCTTTATTTTAATTGGCTTGATTTCTCACTTCACTAAATTGGTGTTTAAGGTGTGGGTATGGTGATTTATTAAGAAGGCCGGGCAGTGGTCACTTATGGAGTTTGGTAGTGCTTCATAGGATGTATATCTTTTTCAGTGGGAGGTAAAAATGCCAGTTTTTGGATTGATTCTCTTGTAGTTTTGTTGTATCTTGTTGATGTATTAAGTTGGGTGTAGCCATACAATTGTATATTATTTAAAGGATTCTCAAGAGTTGATTGTTTTCCAGCCGGTGTTAGATCTCCCGGCATCATTGGTTTGAATACTAGGTGGGTAGACATCCAGTGTAGAATGTCTTCTAGAGTAGAGATATTATTACCTGCAGGAACATAAATACCTGTTATTTGTATTTGTTACTGTCCAGTTCAAGATAAGTTAGAAGTAATGCTGCATTTTCAAACTGGGGTGATCGTGGTATGATAAGGTGTCAATTCATGTGTATTATTGTATGTTACAGCAATTCCACCAACGTTTTTATATGCTGTGGCCAACCTGAGTATATTAAATCCATTGGGTACAACTTCATCTTATATTTCTTTTTTCAACCAGGTTTTAGTAATTACAGAGCTATCAGCTGAGTAATTTGATATGCATGCATGGAGCTTGGGGAGTTTTTTGCAAATGTTTCTAGCATTTGTGTGAAATACTTTTAGCAGTGCAGTGTTTTTTGGGTTGTTTTGGGAGTAAGTAATATGACTTAGAGTTGAGGTTTAGGGAGGGGTTAAAATACTTTGTGATGTACCTGGATTTGGATGGATGTTGCAACATCATTCTAGTGTTATGTTGCTTTGATGGGAAGGTATTAACTGTTTTTACTTATGTTTAACTTTGCTGTTGAATATCATACTACCAAAGATTAAGCAGTTATTTTGGTCTTGAAGTAATGGATAGGAGTGGTGTGATAAAGAGGTGGAACAATAGCATAATTGAAGCCTACCAGTTTTTGGCAAGACTGTCTTTGAAAGGGGTTAGTAGGGTTGGAGTAAGATTAAGTAGTGGAATCTTTGATGGTAAGATGTGATATACTCTGTCTCTTCCCTCTTCGCTGCTAGGTCATAGAATAAAAGCCACCTTTCCCTTTAAATTTCACTCTGCAGAACTGCACTTGTTCTAGTTTTACCCACCAACTGCACAGAAGGAACACCTGGTTGGTCCTGACCCCCTTTTTACTTTCGCAGCAATTTAGCCATTAACTGAAAGAAAGTTAAAGCAATTTCTGTCTGCTACACAGCATGTCTGTCAAGACACTTGCTGTAGTTTTACCTGACGACTGCACAGTAGGAACCCCTAGTTGGTCCTGACCCCCTTTTTTCCTTTAACAGCAATTCAACCTTTAACAGAAAGAAAGTAAACGCAATGTCTGGTCACTGCTGTGCAAGTCTGTCAAGGCATGTGTTCTTCTGTTGACATTTATTACTGAAACTTTATTCCATGTGTTAGATAAGGTAGTAAAGACTCAAAGCTCCCTTACCCTTCATATTGACAGAGTCCAGTTTAATAGCTCATCCTGCTTTCCCAGAGATGCAGGCTGCATTTGTTCAAGTGCATGCAAGGAGGCTCAGTCTCATTAGCTTGTTTAATCAGAATCTAACCTTGTGCACGTGTTTCTGATCTTGAAGGTGAATACCCATAGCTTTATCAATTAAGGGGGTTTAGGTATAGTCACTCTTTCTTCATGTTTTTGTCTGACCACCACTATGCTTGGGCTGTTTGACTTCTACATTCACTACATCCACCATGCACATCTTCATAGGTTGATTCCAGCCTGGGGAGGTGTACCCACTTCGTTCCTCAGCAACCCCAGCTGTCCAGTGTGTGCATCACTGTATCCACCCTCCTTCTACCCATTATGACCACCTATTAAAAGTACACAAAACTTCACTAAACCTACATCCCATTCCACAACCATCTTTATGTGATGTATTCCCAGTCTAAACTTTCATTGAGTTTCATCACCATCCACGCTTAAATAAATCCAACAGCAAAAAAAAACTTGTTATTCTCAACCCCTTCAGATGTTCTTCGTCTTCCATTGCTGCAGTCCTGACTATTGGGTATAGTCCGCGTCCAGTCGGCCCGAATACCAGAGTATAAGGCTGACGTCGGTCAGAGCGCATTAGACTGACGTCAGTACGTCAGGGTACTAATGCGCATGACCGACGTCATATCCTCAGTCTTTTTTGCCGCATGGTCCGATGCAGAAGCAGTTTTGCGAGTGCAGGTTGGCGTACTGAAATACTTCCGAAACCGGAGTTTCAGACCGAAACAGAGTTGGCTAAGTACCCCGTTGGGGAACATTTTAGTTTTTTCTTGCCTCAGTATTTTACCGGATGTCAGAAAAAGTGAATAACTGTATTTCTTGTGGGAAACAGATACCTCATAGGGATTATCATACCTTGTGTATACCTTGTTTAGGGCCTGAGCACGACGTTGTTGGTTGCCGCTCTTGTGCTAGGTTTAACAAACGCACTATTAAGAGGAGGTTAGACTGTGCCAGGTTAGTGTTTGGGAAGCGTTGCAATTATAAAATGCCGTCGGATGCTCCGACGCCCGCTTCCTCCAAGAAGCGCAAGGATAAAACAGTGAAGCCTAGGGTTGAGGAACCGGCAGTCCCGGACGTCGGTTCTTTAGAAGGCTCAGTGGAGCCGGAGGTTTTGCCAGGAGTGTCTATGGAGTCCCAGGCAGAAACTATACTCTTACAGGATGTGCCTTCTCAGGAGGTAGGCCAGGCTGAGGGGGCTTCTCAGGTGACTGCTCTACCCAAGGTAGTTAGGGCCTCTCCTTCTGTTGCCAAAACTTCTTTGAGAGGTAGGCCTTCTACAGCTTCAGTGGGGGCTTCTCCTAGCATTTCGGGTTCTGTACCTAAGAAACATATGCTTAAAATGGCAGAAGATTTGATTACTATGATTAGGGGTTCTATGCCCCCGCCTGATAAGAGGCCTAGGGTGGAACCGGAGTTTGATAGTTTTGAACAGTGTTCAGAGGCTTCAGAATCTTCTGTGGAAGATTTACAGGAGTATCTTACTTATTCTGATTCTGATGTGGATGATTCCACTCCTACAGCGTCTCCACCTGAGGATTTCTCATTTTCAGAGACTTTGCATTCCATGAGGGAGCACTTTAAATGGGAAGGCCAGGATTACTCTGACTCCAGGAAAAGGCTTAGGGAGTTCTTGTTTTTACCCCAGCATAGGCCTTTAGCTATTCCTCCTGTATTGAATGTGGTGGAAGATGTTTTTGCAGAGGCTTCCCTGAACCCTGACTCTTTGCCTCCTGCTCCAGTTAAGCCTGATAGGTATTATAGGGTGCCCAAGCTCATAAATACTTGTTTAAGAGTCCTAGGGCGGACCCAGAAACTATTTCTCAAGGGCCTAAGGGTGTAAAGGCTTCTGTGGTTAAAAATCCTGTTCCCACTGATAAAGAGGCAAGGGCTTTGGATAGGTGGGGAAAGAAAGTGTATACTTCTTCCACTCTAGCCATGAGAGCTTTGAATTGTCAGTTTCACATGCTAAAATATCAGAATTATCTCCTTTCACAATTGAAATCTAAGGTGGATGCTTTGGCGGAAGGTATTGAGTGTAAAGAGTTGCTGGATTTGGTTCATGTGTCTGAACAAGTGGGTAAGCATTCTTTGCAATGTGGTTTTGATGCTGTACAGGCCTCCTCGAGGGTGGCTGCTACCAGTTCTGTTCTTCGCAGGCATGCATGGTTGAAGGATCAGAATTTAGCTGAGCATGTTAAGACAAGGATTTTGGATGCTCCTTTACAGTCTGATGTGTTGTTTGGTTCGCCTGTGGAAGCAGTTTTAAAGAAGATGGAGGACAAGGCTAAGTCTATGCAAACTGTTAAAGATTTTTTGCAGGTGCAGCCACCAAAGTTTAGTAGAAATTGGCCTGCTAAGGGGTGGACATATCCTGCTTATGATTCTCAGTCTAGGGGTAGGTCTAGACGTGGTAGGGGCAGGGCTCAAGGTTCTTTTAGGCCTAGAACAGGGAGTTCACCTGCTCAGACTTCTGGTGAGGGCAGGGGTCAGTCCTTTCGTAAACAGACCCAATGACCTGTTTTTTCCACTGCCAGCAGATTCACGTCTGGCAGCTCCTTTGGGAGGAAGACTGTCTCTTTTCAAAGAAAATTGGGATCTAATTACTCAAGACAAATGGGTGTTGGATATCATTCACCACGGTTACAGATTTTATTTCCATACCATGCCCCCTTTCAAAGGCATGCCAGACGTTCCTCCTCAACAAAGAAAAGAGGCTCACAAGCAAATTTTACAGTTGCTTCACATAGGGGCCATTCAGCCAGTCCCTGTATCAGAAAGGGGCCTAGGATTTTATTCTCGCCTGTTCCTTGTTCCAAAGAAGGGAAACACGTGGAGACCAATTTTGGATCTATCTATCCTCAACACTTATCTGGACATTCCCAAGTTCAAGATGTTGACGTTACAACAGCTTTTACCTCTGCTGGGCAAAGATCACTGGATGGTAACTTTAGATCTCAAAGAAGCTTACCTTCATGTGCCTATAAGGCTAAGTTGCAGGAAATATCTGCGGTTTCGAACTGGAAATTCTCATTATCAGTTCTCTGCATTGCCCTTTGGCTTATCTACTGCGCCCAGAGTGTTCACAAAGGTTCTGGCTCCAGTGATAGCTTACTTCAGGCTTCAAGGAATTCAAATCTATCCTTACTTGGACGACTGCCTGATTCTGGCTCAAGAAAGGGAAGTTCTTCTACAGCACCTGGAATATGTTATCGCAGTGCTAAGATGCCTAGGGTATTCTGTGAACGAAATAAAGTCCAGTCTAGTACCCTCTCAAGACATGTGCTTTCTGGGTGTGAGACTGAATACAGCAGCCCAGATGGCCTTTTTAACCCCGGACAAACAAAAGAGTCTATCCCTTTACTTCCATCAACTATCTCATCAGTCCGTGCTGACTGCAAGGACAGTCCTTCAAGCATTAGGGTTCATGGCATCTTGTATTCTGGTGCTTCCCAATGCCAAACTGCATATGAGGAAGTTACAATGGTATCTCAAAAATGTATGGACACAGCACTGCCAGGATTTGGACACTGTCATTCAAATAATACCTTGCCTTCAAAAGGAATTCTTGTGGTGGGCTCAGGAATGTCACCTAAACAAGGGACTCTCTGTGACCCGGCCAGAGGCAAGTCAGATTTTAACAACAGATGCCTCGGACATTGCTTGGGAGCTCATCTAAATGGAAAGTGGATACAAGACAAGTGGCCTGCCAGACTTCAGCATCTACATATCAACATGAAAGAGATGTTAGCAGTCCAGTTTGCATTGATGGCTTTCAAGGAGTTACTTCTTCCAGGGCAGGTGTTGATTCTAACAGACAACACAACTGTCATGTGGTACATCAACAAGCAAGGGGGAACACATTCTTATCCTCTATGCAGGCAAGCAATGATTTTATGGGAGACTGCGCTAAGCCTGCAACTGACTCTTCAGGCAAGGTTTCTGCCAGGAGCACAGAACTCCTTAGCAGATGTGTTAAGCAGACAAATCATGGATCCCCACGAGTGGAAACTGGATCTTCATGTATTTCAGAAACTGACAGTGTCATGGGGAACTCCAGACATAGATCTGTTCGCTTCTCCACTAAACCACCAGCTGCCAAAGTATTGCACAAAGGGGTTTCATCACACGGCTTGGAAAGTGGATGCTCTGTCTTTCAGTTGGAAAAACCTTCATGTGTATGCCTTTCCACCTCTACCTCTTCTTCCAAAGGTACTGTTAAAGGTCAGACAAGACAGGCCAAGGATGATTTTGATAGCTCCAGATTGGCCTCGGCAACACTGGTACCCTCTACTACGGAGTCTGGTAAAGAAGCCTCCATGGCCTTTACCTCTGATTCCTCATCTGTTATCTCAGAAGGACGGTCATCTGCTCAATGTCAAGCTACACTCTCTTCATCTAACAGCTTGGCATATTCTGTGTTGAAACACAGCAGGTCTCAACTTCCTCAACAAGTTTTAAATGTGATTATGGAAGCTAGAAGACCTAGTACAAGGAAAGTGTATGCAGAAAAATGGAAGAGATTTTTATTTTGGAGTACAGCAAAGAATTTGGAGATTTCTGAGCCTAATTTGAGTGTGGCTCTTCAATATCTTACTGAATTATTGGACAAAGGTTTGTCCTTCTCTTCCATAAAGATTCATGCTGCAGCAATTTCAGCTCACTATGATTGTGACCCACCTTTGTTTTCGCATCCTTTGTTCAAGCAGTTTCTTAGAGGGGCAAAGAATATAAGACCCCACGTAGAGCTCCTACTCCTGCTTGGGATCTCAATTTTGTGTTGGAAAAACTTACTCTACAACCTTTTGAGCCTGCAGCTACTGCTGAATTGAAATATTTGTCATGGAAGACTGCTTTTCTGTTGGCTATTACTTCTGCAAGAAGGGTGTCTGAGTTGCAGGCCCTTATGGCAGTAGAGCCCTTTTGATTTTCCATAAGGATAGGGTATCATTACGTACTAATCCTTCTTTTTATGCCTAAGGTGGTTTCTAGTGTGGCTTTAAACCAAACTATTCATTTGCCTACGTTTTTTGCAGATCCTCAAAATAAAGGGGAAAAGATTTTGCACACTTTAGATGTACACAGGCAATTGCGTTATTATTTAAGCAGGACTAAGGATTTTAGGCAGTCTCAGCAGTTGTTTGTTTCTTTTGCCTTGAGTTCTCAGGGCAAGCCTGTGTCCAAACAAACTATTTCTAGGTGGATTGGCTTTTGCATTGCATTTTGTTATTCCCATCATGGCAAGGAGATTCCAGCTGGGATTAGGCCTCATTCCACTAGGGCTACTGCCACTTCAACAGCATTTCTAAGGGGGGTGGCAACTAAGGATATTCTGGAAGCAGCTACTTGGAGTTCAGTGCATACTTTCTCTAGGCATTATCACCTTCCTATCTACTCTAAGTCTAGGGCTGGTTTTGCCACAGCTGTTTTACAAGGCATGTTGTCAGCTCCTACTTTATGATTTGCCAGCCTCCCTTACCTCTGCTTTGGGATTCTACCCAATAGTCAGGACTGCAGCAATGGAAGACGAAGAACATAGTACAGTTTTGTACCTACCATAAATGTAGATGTTCGAGGATTCCATTGCTGCAGTCCAATTTACCCTCCCTCCTTCCCCTCTGTATTTAGGGGTGGTTGTGTAGGTGAGTTTACATGCTTATATTTTTGTATATATATGGTTGTATATATTGTGCATGTTTTTGGTGCAGGTTGTTTTGGGACTTGTCTTTTTAGGGTCTTCTGACATCTGGGGCAAGAAAAGACTGAGGATATGACGTCGGTCATGCGCATTAGTACCCTGACGTACTGACGTCAGTCTAATGCGCTCTGACCGACGTCAGCCTTATACTCTGGTATTCGGGCCGACTGGACGCGGACTATACCCAATAGTCAGGACTGCAGCAATGGAATCCTCGAACATCTACATTTATGGTAGGTACAAAACTGTACTTTTCCCATATGCACTCTGTGGATGTCCTTCAAGGATGCATCTGCAGTCCTAACAAATGGGTTGTCCTGCCTCAGGCAGCCCTTCGGTCGGCCGGATTCCAAAGTCTGGGTCTGGCCTCGACTGATGTCGCACTTCACCCGACGTCATAGCTGCAGTTCAAGCGGGTATAAAGGCATCAGCCAACGGCATTTTCCTCAGTCTTTCTTGCCGCGTGGCGCCCGAAGCAGAAGCTGTTCGCAAGTGCTGGTCGGTCAGAACCAGAGATTGCTACTACCGAAGACTTCTAAAAAGCTAAGTACCCCGTTGGGGACTCTTTCTTGCCTCAGCCGATGTCAGAAAAAGTGAATAACTGTTTAACTTGTGGGAAACAAATACCTCATAAAGATTTCCACTCTTACTGCCTACCTTGTTTAGGCCCAGACCACGACGTAGCAGCTTGTCTAGCCTGTGCTTCCTTCAACCGACGGACACTTAGACGTCGGTCAGAGTTTGCAGAGGAGTTTTTCGGCTCCGCTTTTGCTTATAACATGCCGTCGGAGACTCCGACTTCACAATTAGCTAAAAAGCGTAAGGAAAAGGACCGACACTCGCGGTCCGCGGTTTCGGCCGAAACCACGGTTAAGCCAACCGCGAGTGTCTCTGTTTCGGCCGAAACCGAGTCCGCTGTTCTTCCTTCGGCCGAAAGCATGCCTCCTACAACCGAGGCCTCATCCAGCATGGCTGAATCTGCTACGGAAATTCCACCTGCTCTTACAGGTTCTCAGGATTTATCAGATACTATCCCCCTAGATATATCTACTCCTGCACGTGGAGCTGCTAGGCCCCCTGCATCCATGTCAATTAAGGCTTTTGCAAGGGCTAAAGCAGCTAAATCAACAAAGACCGTGCCTGCTAAAACCCCCTCTCACAAGCCTAGCTCTAGTACTCAAATGCTTAGTCTAGCAGAGGATCTCATTTCTTTGATCAGGGGATCCCAGCCTCACCCTGACAGGGCCTCTCACCCCCCTCCAGAGAAGAGGCCTAGAGCAGAGCCCCCTGAGCCAGTTTCTACTGATTACTCCTCTGATGATTCAGACAATACAAATCCCCCAGAAGGCCCTTATTCTCCATATGAGGACTCAGATGCAGAAGACTCCATCCCTTCTGCCTCTCCTCCTGAGGAATTTTCTTTTGGGGAAACCTTGCATGCTATGAGAGAACAATTTCAATGGCAGGGCCAGGATTTTTCAGACTCTAGGAAAAGGCTTAGGACCTTTTTACATTTGCCACAGCATAGGCCTTTAGCCATTCCTCCAGTACTTACAGTTGTGGATGATGCATTTAATGATGCTTGTACTGCTCCTGACTCTCTTCCTCCGGCCCCTGCTAAGCCCGACAGATACTACAGGGTTCCGGACACACATTATCACTTGTATAAGGCTCCTGTTGCAGATCCTGAAACTATTTCACAGGGCCCCAAAGCTGTAGCAGCTGCCTCTACCAAAAACCCCCTCCCCTCTGAAAGAGAATGTAGGGCTTTAGAGAGATGGGGTAAAAAAGTGTATACTTCTGCTACTCTTTCGGCCAGGGCCTTAAACTGTCAATTCCACATGATTCAATATCAGGAATTCCTGTTAGATCAGCTAACTAAAAAACTGTCCTCACCTGAGCCTTTAGACCGTAAGTCCCTTCAGGATTTGGTACATAACACTCAGCAGGTCAGTAATCATTCCTTAAAATGCAGCTATGATGCACTGGAGGCTTCCTTTAGATCAGCTATGACTGGTACAGTGATCAGAAGGCATGCATGGTTAAAAGAACAATCCTTACCAGACCATGTAAAGTCCAAGCTTCTAGATGCTCCCATGGAAAAGCACAGTTTGTTTGGTTCCCCTGCACAGCAAGTGTTGAAGAAGGTGGAAGAAAAAGCTAAATCTGTCCAGACAGTCAAGGATTTCTTACAGGTCCAGCCTCCGAGGTTTAGTAGGAACTGGCCTTCCAAGAATTGGTCCTTTCCAGACACCACCAAAGCACAGAGAAGCAGAAATAGACGCCCAAGAGGCAGAGGTCAATCCAGAGGTGCCTACAGGGGACGTCAGTGGCAGCCTAACAGCCAGAGAAGTACTGCCACAGACCCAGCCACTACCACTTCCACAGGACAATCACAGTGACTTGGCTCTGAAACCGCCTACCAGGGAACAACTAGAAGCACCCTTAGGTGGAAAGTTAGCCTTATTTTCAGTAAATTGGCATTACATTACAGGAGACAAATGGATTTTGCAGACAATAGACAAAGGCTACAGGTTTCACTTCCATACTCTTCCAAGGAAGAGAGGAATGCCAAACCTACCTCCAAACCAAAGGACAAACGCTCTACAGCAAATAGACCACTTACTAAGGATGAGAGCTATAGAAAAGGTACCGGCTATGGAACAAGGACAAGGATTTTATTCCAGGCTTTTCCTGGTACCAAGAAAGGAAAACCAATGGAGACCTATCCTCGACCTGTCCGCTCTGAACACATATCTTATTGTTCCAAAATTCAAGATGCTGACCCTACAGCAACTTCTTCCCATGCTGGGCAAGGAGTCTTGGCTGGTGACTCTGGATCTCAAGGAGGCATACCTGCACGTCCCCATATGACCAAATTGCAGAAGATACCTCAGATTTCTTGCAGGATCAGAGCATTATCAATTCTCAGCATTGCCTTTTGGCTTATCTACTGCGCCCAGAGTATTCACGAAATGCCTGGCATCAGTAATTGCTCATTGCAGGCTTCAGGGAATTCAAATTTATCCATACCTGGACGACTGCCTGTTACAAGCGGACAGCAAAGACAAATTAACCAAAGATTTGAAAAAGGTTATTCACCTACTACAAGCCCTGGGATACACAGTCAACACAAAAAAGTCAAGGCTGATCCCATCCCAAAGGATAACTTTCTTGGGTGCAGAACTGGACACATCAAACCAGATGGCATTCCTCACAGCAGAAAAGCAGAAGCAACTACCACCTTATTTCATGGCATTAACAGCACAGAACCAGCTTACAGCAAGGAAAATCCTGCAAGCCCTGGGTTACATGGCATCATGCATAATATTGATTCCGCATGCCAGACTACATATGAGGAAGTTGCAATGGTACCTCAGGAATTTATGGTCTCAGCACAAGCACAGCCTAGAAACCCAAATTCCAATAATTCCATGCCTGAAGCAAGAATTCCAGTGGTGGGCCCAGGCCTGTCAATCGAACAAAGGACTGCCCTTCCACAGGCCTCACCCAAACCAGACTATAACCTCGGTTGGGGGGCACACATGGTGGACAAGTGCATACAAGGCTTATGGACTCAAGACCAGATGAACCTACACATAAATCAAAAAGAGATGCTGGCAGTAAAGCAGGCAATTCAGACATTCAGACCGTTTCTTCAACAGGGTCATTTGCTGATAAGGACGGACAACACCACAGTTATGTGGTATATCAACAAACAGGGAGGCACACATTCATATCCTCTATGCCGGATGGCAATGGACCTCTGGAATGTGGCCCTGAACCTCAACATTCAGCTCCAGGCCATATTTGTGCCAGGAAAAGAAAATATTCTAGCAGACATCTTAAGCAGAACTACCACGGATGCCCACGAATAGATGCTGCATCCAGACATCTTCAAATTCATTACAAGGAAATGGGGACTACCAGAAATAGACCTGTTCGCATCCCCACACAACCACCAGTTGAAAAAATTCTGCACAAGGACATACCACCCGCTTGCTTGGAAGGTGGACTCCCTATCCTTCAGTTGGGAAAACCTGACAGCATATGCATTCCCACCTCTTCCTTTGATGCACAAAGTGCTACTGAAGATCAAAGAAGATCACCCAAGGATCATCTTGATAGCTCCAGACTGGCCAAGGCAACACTGGTACCCGCTACTAAGGAGTATGTCTCGGGAACACGCATGGCCTCTACCCCTACTACCTCTGCTGCTAACACAGAACAACTTCAAAATCCTGCATCCAAACTTGAAAACACTGCAGCTAGCTGCTTGGAACATTACATAAGACAACATAACCCAGATTTATCTCAAAGGGTTAAAGACATTATCTTGGAGGCTCGCAGACCCTCAACAAGGAAAACGTATTCAGCAAAATGGAAAAGATATCTCATTTGGAGTACAACAAAAGGAGTAGATGCATCATTGGCAAACATAGCTAACATCCTGGAATATTTAGCAGAGCTTTTCCACAATGGCCTGTCTTACTCCTCCATTAAGATTCATGCATCAGCAATTTCAGCACAATACAACATGGATCCTCCAGTCTTTTCTCAACCTCTACTCAGGCAGTTTCTGAGAGGAATTAAAAATGTAAAGCCACCAAGGAAACCACCATTGCCTACATGGGACTTGAACTTTGTGTTAGAAAAGTTGACACTTCCCCCTTTTGAACCAGCAGCAACAGCAGAATTGCAGTACTTATCTTGGAAAACTGCATTCCTGCTTGCAATCACTTCAGCTAGAAGGGTTTCTGAATTACAGGCATTATTGGCAGTACAACCCTTCCTTATCTTCCATCAGGATAGAGTGTCCATGAGAACTAATCCTACCTTTATGCCAAAAGTGGTCTCCAGGGTATCTTTAAACCAAGCAATACACCTACCAACATTCTTCCCCAACTCGCAGAACAGGGGGGAAAGATTACTGCATACCTTGGATGTGCACAGACAATTGCGCTACTACTTGGACAGAACCAAGAACAATAGAAAAACTGACCAGCTTCTGGTAGCATATGCAACAGGAATGGAAGGAAAAGCAATTTCCAAACAAACAACCTCAAAATGGATAGGAAATTGCATTAGATTTTGTTACTCTTTTCATGGAAAGGCAACTCCAGAAAACATCAGACCTCACTCCACAAGGGCTACAGCCACTACTACAGCTTTCTTACGAGGAGTGGCTACCAAAGACATTTTAGAGGCTGCTACTTGGAGCTCCGTGCATACATTTGCCAAGCATTATAATCTACCTTTATATTCCAGATCCCGAGCAGGTTTTGCCACTGCTGTTTTGCAAGGGATCTTAACTACACCATAAACTCTTAGTGCCTCCTCCTCCAGTTTGGCTATGGTATTCTACCCATTTGTTAGGACTGCAGATGCATCCTTGAAGGACATAGTACAATTTTGTACCTACCATAAATGTAGATGTCCGAGAGGTATGCATCTGCAGTCAGGATTACCCACCCTCCTTCCCCTCTGTGGTACTCCTAGGGTATTTGCCCATCTTGTAGCTAGCTGGGGGAATCTGTTATGGTGTATTTGTTTGTATATATGTATATACATGTTTATTTCTATTTGCTCTCTATTGTTTGGAAACATTTGCATTTATCCAAATTTAGCCTTCCTAGAGGGCACCTGGCATCTGGGGCAAGAAACACTGAGGAAAATGGCGTCGGCTGATGCCTTTATACCCGCTGAACTGCAGCTATGACGTCGGGTGAAGTGCGACATCAGCCGAGGCCAGACCCAGACTTTGGAATCCGGCCGACCGAAGGGCTGCCTGAGGCAGGACAACCCATTTGTTAGGACTGCAGATGCATACCTCTCGGACATCTACATTTATGGTAGGTACAAAACTGTACTTTCTGTCCTATCATCATAGACTCCTGACAGTTACATTCAGAATTCCCTATGTTCATCATATTGATCACTGCAGCAGTAGCATTAGTTATATGGGTTATATTCTGGCAAGGATACAACAGCCATCCAGCTTTTAAAGCTTCATGGCACCTTTCATGCTCCCAAAACTGTTAGTCGGCTCGAGCTGAGCTGACTAAAAAGACAGGTTTGGGCACTAAGCCCTCTAGAACTTTTCTGCCATTAAAGAGAGTGCTCCTGTGCAAGCTTTTGAGGATTGATGGTTGGCTTGTGCTGTTCCTTTACTGGGCAGATAAGTTCCCTTTGGGGAAGAAACTTCCATTTTAAAATGTTTGCGTTTCAATGGACTGTCATGAGATTCAGCTGTACTTTTAAATGGGAGCGCACTTTTTTCTTGTCAGCTTAAAAGTTTTAAGTAATTGACAACCAAATTTTTGGTGGAGAATTTGTATTTATTTTACCTTTTGGAGGTGACAAAGTGTTTTAATGTGATTTGTACTATGCTTTTGTGTAAAAAAGTGACTTTTAAAGACTTTAAATTTTTACTGACTTTTGTTGCTTGTTTCTGCAGAAAAAGCTACTAGTCCCATGGTCTGTCGTCCTTCCAGCCACAAAGAAAAAGTTAAGCAAACAGCCTTTGTTACCACAGCAAGGAATATATGCCTTAGCCGTAGGTGGGTGACTGTGCTGTGGCCATTACTTGTTCCTTAGAACACTCATCTTCTATCCCGGATCCCTCTAGTGTAGCATTTACAGCCAGTATGAACCAGGGGTTAGCCACATCCTCAATGGCTGCTGAGGTCCCCTCAGTGGTGAAGGGAGAGCCACCCTTGTTGGTCCTGGAGAGGGAATTGGTCCTGGGAGAGTAATTAGAGGAAGGCATCCCTGTTTAGTTAAAATGTTGTTCCCATCCCTTGGTAGGCTGCTGCCACCATTAATAACACTGTTTGCCCTCATTTTTCCTGTCAAAAATAAACAGAAAACTAAACATGTATCTATTCCTCTTTAAATTTCCTTAGACAGGAGTAGTTCACTCGGTCTGGCTCAGGGTTTAATTCATAGTATTGATCCTTTCTATAAAGTGGTTTCTGGTAAAAGAAAAAGGGATACCTCTTTTCCTGAAGAGATTCCAGATTCTGAATCTGGACAGGAAGATGAAGAGACAGATACAAGGATTTCTCCTTAGATTTTTTATTCAGCTTCTGATTCTCCTTGTTGGTGTGTCACTTGTTTCCAGAATGTGCTAGTGTTTTCAGTGGGAGAACATTGAGGTTTCTCAGTCTGTCAGAAAATACTGTGAGCTGTTAACAGAAGGAATTTCCAGAACATTCACCCATCCCCCAGTTCTGGAGGATGTGTGTCACTGCCTGCAGTTTTCTTGATAGCCTGCTGCCCCTAAAAAAAGCAGGTAAAATGTATAGTTTCTCAGTTTTTTAAGTTTTATGTGCTATTCCAAAACATGACCTAGCAGCTACAGCTTTAGTTAATTCTACTGCTGCTAAGCATTTGGGTAATTCCAATCCTACTCTGTCTGACAAAGATGGGAAGATTATTGAGGAGTATGAGAAACAAGTGTATGCTTCTGTATCTTTGATTTTCAAAGTTTTGAATTGTCAGGCTTGTATGTTAAAATTTATTCTGGCTAATTGTGAAAATCTGAGGAATGTTTTGCCTGCAGATTCATCTTGTGAGGAAAAATCTGCTTTAAGCAATGTCGTTTCTTCCATTGTTCAAGTCTCATCTCATTGTTTACAGTATGTATATGTTTCAGTTAATACTTTTTCCAGGGCCATGGCCACTGATACTGTTTTGAGGAGGTTTGCATTCTCAGAACCTCTCAGATGACGTGAAAAATGAGATTTAAAATTCTCCTTTGGATAGAGATTTAGTTTTTGGTTCCTCTGCTGCACAGTCTATCAAAAAGAGTGACGAATGGGGTAAGTTGATAACAGGGAATCTCTAAGATTTTTCAGCCTTCCTTTTCCAAATTTTCTTAGGGATTTTCTAATCCCATCTCCAACTTTGGCAAAAAACTAAATCAACAAGCTCAAGAAAATGGGGTAGACATTTAAGGAAAAATAGCAGTGGTGGTCCAAAAAAAATTCAGGAAACTCCCCAAAATCAAGGACAGAATGACTATGTAACGGACCTGGTATCACTCCTCACTCTCAACCCTAGTCCCTTTCCCCTTCCCGAAAGTCTGAATATCTATTTTTGTCTTTGGCAATGGATAGTTTCAGACATATCAGTTCTGAAAATCATGCATCAGGATTACAGATGGAAGTGGGAAGAAATCCTTCCTTTTCAGGGGATAATTTCTGATCCACTAGACGAGACTTTTTTATTTCCATCTGTCTTTTAACTCATGCTGTCCCAAGGAATGATAGAATCAGTTCCTCCTTCCTAGAGTTTGGGAAAAGTTTTTATTCAATGATGTTTTTAGTGCCAATGAAAAAAAATGCTCTGAGACCAGTTCTGGAGCTTTCCTAAACCTGTTTGTGGTAGTGCCAAAATTCAGAATTACGTCGCTTCACAACCTGTAATCTTTTTCTTCCTCATTCAAGTTTCCTGGTAGCACTATATTTAAAAGATGCTTATCATCACATCCCCTATTCATCCAGTCTTCGGGCATTTCTTAAGGTTGTGTGTGTGTGTGTCTGTGTCTGTGTCTGTGTGTCTGTGTCTGTGTCTGTGTGTGTGTCTGTGTGTCATGTTATCAGTTCTCTGCTTTGCCCTTTGTGAATACTCTTGGTGCAGTGGATAGTCCAAAGTATATAACTCCAATTACAGGTCACAGGGTATCCACATTTTTCCATATTTAGATGACTTCCTTATCTTTGTAGTGTCTTTTTCAAAGTGTCAGAAATCTCTCACTTGGGTGAGAGGTCTTTTACACAAGCTGGGATTCCAACAGAAGATTCGGAAGTCTGTTTTGACTCCTTCAAATGTGATTGTGTTCCTGGCATGTCGGCTAGACACCTCAGTTCAAAGTGCTTTCCTCCCACAGAAAAAAATCTATATGTAGATCTGTTTTTAAGGTTTTCCACTCAGACTTGGGTCACTGGGATGGAGTACTTCAGAATTTTGGGTTTCATGGAATTTATTATTCTCATGATATCCTCTGGTAAGACTCCACATGAGTAATATACAGTGGTATCTGAAGTCTATTTGGTCCCATCACCAACATCTTTTGTCTGTTAAAATCGCTGTGCTGAGGTTTGTCAGGAGAAAAGTCAACTTGGTGGAATCAACAAATTTCCCTACATCTAGATCTCCCTTTCTCCCTCCCTGTTCCAAACCAGATCCCCACAGATGTCTTGGACTTTGCTTTGGGAAAGTTTCAGGAGGGATAAATGTGCAAGGTGTATGGGACGCGTCTATATCAGAACAGCGAATGCTAAAAATAGCGAATGCTATTCTGTTGAACTCTAAAGTTCGAAAGCCAAAAATGTTGAAGTCACAGATCAGCGAATTTTTGGGAAAAAATTCGCTGATCAAAAAAAATATATATATACAAACAAAATAAAGTGGGGGGCTTCACCCCCCTCCCCACTGCCCCCCCCCAACTTAAATATACCAACTCCAAGATCACACCACAGTGGAGAAAACGGCGAGGTCACAAGAATGGCCCAGTGATTTTTTTTTTCCCCTGGGAAAAAAATTGCTGTTCCGTGACTCCGACATTCTCTGCAATTTACAGCATTTGCCCTTCTGATAGGGAACCATATGGGACACTAGGGACAGATGCAAGCACATACATAAAAAACAGATGTTTGCCCTGATCAAGACACTCAACTCTGTGAATCATCTTTGATCTCGTGGACCTCTTCAGGTTGTTACAGACAACACTATATTCATGTTGGTACATCCACAAGCACTGGGAACCAGGTTGTACCCCCTTTGCAGACCTGCCATGTTAGCTTGAGATATAACTTCACAGCATAATCTTGGTCTACAAGCATCCTACATTCAGACAGAGCAAAACTGTGTGGCAGACAAACTGAGCTGGGTAAGGGCAGATCTGCATGGATGGAAACTAGATTAGGGTGTCTTCCAAACTTTGAACCATCTATGATGAGTTCCTCAAGTAGACCTGTTTACCTCTTCTCTGAACAATCATCTGGCAAGATTCTGCTTGAGGACTTCAGGCAAAAAGGCCTGGAAGACAGATGTGTTTCCTTTCTTTGGACAGGAATGTTTCTGTATCCTTATCCATCCTTTCCACTGATTTCCAGGATACTTCTGAAGATTCAGAAGGAATCTCCCAAGATCATTGTGGTAAATGCCTTCTGGCTTAGGCAACAGTAGGATGTTCTTCGTGTTTCACTGTTGCAGTCATTACATTTGGGTTATCTGCTTGCAGGTAGCCCTCAGCCGGCCTGATTATCAAAGTCTTGGGTCATGCGTGGTTGCTGTCTCTTCTTCCATGACGTCAGGTAGTCAGGGGTATAAAGCATGTAGCAGACGCCATTACATCAGTCTTTCTTGCCGTGCGGTGCCTGAAGCAGAAGCGGTTCACAAGTGCCGGTCGGCAGACTCCTGAAATTTTTGTTTTCGAGTTTAAGAACCAAAGTCTTCTGAAAAGCTAAGTATCCCATTGGGGATATTTTTTCTTGCTCTAAACCAATGTCAGTAAAAGTTAACAGTTGTATTTCTTGTGGAAAGCAAATACCTCATAAAGATTTTCATTCATAGGTTCATAGGTTCATACTAGGCTATCTGCCCTAGGGCATTTATAAGCCTAGCCAGAATGTGTTTGGCTTTCACCACCCATTTTAAATTTATTTTGCTATGCCCTTTTTTGAGGTTAGTATACTGTGCCTCTGTCTAACAGTGACACAGAAGTGATACCCGGGGTAAACCTACGATCTCCCATCCACTCATCAAGATTCCTCTTGAATAGAGTCAATGAGGGACTCTGCCTAACCTGGACTGGGATTTTATTCCAGAGTGAAGGGAGCCTCTGGGTTATGAATCTGTCCCTCCAGCATGTCCTATTTATTTCAGTGCTGAGGTTCAAGTCTCTTGAGCGCGTAGCTCGATGGGATTTGGATTTTCTGAGGTGCAGCATGTCCATTAATTCCTGGTTGGACATGGCTTTATACGTCAGGCACAGATCGCCTCTGAACAGGCGGTATGCCACTGAGTAGAGCTGGAGTTTCTTTAACCGGGCAGCATATGGCATCTGTTTGAGCCCTTTGATCCTCTTGGTGAGGTACTTTTGGGGTCTTTCCACTTGCTGCAGGTGTCTGGTAAGGTACATCCCAAAAGGTGCATTGTACTCCATTATGGGCCTGATGAGGGATGAGTAAAGAGGCACGATGACCTCCCCTGATCTAGATGTGAATCCCTTCATGATTAGGTGGGCTATATAAAATGTTTTTCTAACCATTTTGGCCACGTGGTTGTCAAATGAGAGATTGCTATCAACTTGGGTCCCTAGGTCCCTAATTACTTCTTCTGTACTTAATGGATTACCACCTATGTGGTAATTTGTGGGCACTTTGTTTTTGCCAAAGGGGATGACTATACACTTTCTGGCATTTAGCTTGAGGCCATGGCTCTGGCACCAGTTGTCTGTCTCTATGAGGCCCTTTTGGAGGATGCTTGTGTCGGCTGGAAAGTCGATTATGGCGCCCAGTTTGCA
This sequence comes from Protopterus annectens, assembly GCF_019279795.1. Lineage (NCBI taxonomy): Eukaryota > Metazoa > Chordata > Ceratodontiformes > Protopteridae > Protopterus > Protopterus annectens. Next base: position 184,921,496 of record NC_056746.1, on the reverse strand, counting down.
GTCATCTGCGAACTTGGTCAGCCACAGTCCTTCCGTGTTGGCCTGTACCTCCGAGAAATATATACCGAACAAGAAAGGTCCCAGGACTGAGCCTTGTGGGACACCACTTGTAACTGGTTTGGAGTCTGACATGGCTCCAGCAATTCTAACCATGTGGGTTCTGTCCTTGAGCCAGTTTGCAATCCATCTAGTGACATAGGGGTTTATATTTAAGCTGGTGAGCTTATCTATAATGCCAGAGTGGGGTATTGTATCGAAGGCTTTTGCGAGGTCCAGGTAGGCTGTGTGGACCACCTTCCCCTCGTCAATGGCCTTGGTGACTGTTTCAAAGAAATCGACCAGGTTTAAGAGGCAGGATCTGCCCTTAACAAAGCCGAACTGGGTAGGATCCAGTGTCTGTAGGTCCCCAATATCTTTATTTATGAGGTCCATGATGATCCTTTCCATAGCTTTGCAGACCAAGCTAGTCAGGCTTATGGGGTGATAGTTTCCAGGATCCGTTGAGGCACCACTTTTATGGAGAGGGACCACTGTTGCTGTATGCCACTCTTTGGGCACATATCCTGTAGTAAGGCTGAGATTGAACAGTAGTTTTATGTTTGGGTTTAGCTCTTCTTGGAGTTCATGTAGGACGCAGCCCGGGACACCGTCTGGTCCCATTGATGCTGTGTTTTTTGCTTTGGAGAGGCGGCTCTTACCGAGCATCTGAGATGTCAGGGGCAGCACTCTGCTGGGATAGATATTTGCCTTTTGGTGGGGAGGGAGAAGTTTGCGCTGAACCTGTCAGCTAGGATGTTGGCAATGTCTGTGGGTTCAGTGTATTTTTTGTCATTTTGGACTAATTCTGAGCATATCTGGGAATTACCACCCAGGTTCCTAACATAACTAAAGAAAGCCTTGTGATTATCCTTAGTGTCCTGTGCAATTTTTCTCCCGAAGCTGGCCTTAGACAATTTTACGAGTGCCCATAGGTTTTTGCTAATACTGATCAGTGATGCCTTCCCTTTTTGGGATTTTGCTCTATCATTTAGTAGCTTCCTCCTTCTATTGTATAGTTTGTTTATGGCTGGGGTCCACCAGACAGGACGTCTGCCTTTGGAGGATTGGGTCTTGGTTTTATTTGGGATCGCATGATCCATGCATTCCTGAAGGTGTTCATAGAATGCGTTTATAAAGGATTCTGCGGTCTGGGCCATATTTTCCACAGGCCCGGGGGCTTTGAAGGATTCCACCTCGGTTTTGAGGAGTATAAAATTTGCTTTAGAGAAGTTTTTCACTGTGGTTTTCTGGGCAGGGGGTGGGGTTGGGATGTGAATATCCAGTGAGATTAGTTTATGGTCTGATCTTACCAGTGAGGGATACATTTCTGGTCTGGAGCATAGAGTCCCCATGTTTGTGATGATCAGGTCCAGTATGTTTTCCCCTCTTGTGGGAGTGGTAACAAGTTGTTCCATAACATTTGAGTTTATAAATTGTAGGAATCTTTGGGCTAGGGTGTTGGAGCTAGAGTAATGCTCCCAGTCTATGTTTGGGTAGTTGAAGTCGCCCAATATAATGGTGTTTGGAGAGACCTTCATATTTTCCAGTGTTCTCAGGAAGGCCGAGTGGGGTTCCTGGGTTTGGGAGGGTGGTCTGTAGCAGGTTATAAACTGGAAGGCAGTTTTACCCACTGTTAGTTGCAATTGGATAGTCTCTGATGCTTTGTGCTTTGCCACCAACCTGGAGGTGTGGGTATCTTTGATGAATATCGATACTCCCCCTCCTTTTGTGGTTCGATCCAAGTTTTGGGGCCGAAAAGCATGGTATGAGGTATAAGCTGGTAGTGCTGGGGTGCTCTCGGGAGCCATGAACCAGGTTTCTGTTACTGCACAGATATCAATGTTCTCCATGCTAAGGAGAGTTTCGAGTGCGTGCATCTTGAGGTTTAGACTTCTGGCGTTGAGTAGCATTACTCTTAGTTTCTTATCCCTTGTGATACCTATGGAGGTGGGTTTGTCTTTTGAGCCTTGCCTAAAAAAGGCACTATGGGGGTAGCAAGAGCCTTTGCCAATATCCGAAAGCCCAGGGGTGACAGGTGCAAGCCGTCCCTAGCGAAGCATCGTGGCTTGTCGAGCATATCATCCCAAGCTGACAGGCATTGGATCCCCTTTGAATGTCACCAGTACTTAAGCCAATTGTTGAAATTGATCATCTTGTCTTCATATTGTGGCATCATTCTTAGTGAGGGTAAGATGCAACTCAAGGTCAGAGTCATACCGGCCTGGGCTACATGCTCCGAGAGCTCCTTTATGTCTCTTTTCATGTAGTCCAGGGAGGTACGTCTCAGGTCATTCACACGAGCATGGACAATGACTGAGTCATATTTGTACTTGCCTTGGAGTGACCTGAGTGCTTGTGTTATGTGGCGGATCCTAGCGCCCGACAGGCTGCTCACCGTGACCCTCTCCTTGTTCAGCCTGGTGAGCGGGACGTCAGTGTGCCTGACGATAGAGTCACCTATTACAAGTGTATCAGGTGTGTTATTTAGTCTTAAGGGCTGTGACTGTTCGGCACACTGGCTTTGTGAGATATGTGTTGCATGTGTTTTGTTTTGGGGTAGCGGTTGCCTGGGTGTCTGCTTTGGAGGTCTCTGCTGCTTAGGCAGATCTTTATTTAGAGCCTCAGAGTATGTTTTTGTGTGATTATGTGTTTGGTTTGCTGTCGTGGTAGGTCTTTGTGAGACTGGAATTGTAGTGAGTGTGGTTTCCTTCTCCTCCTGACTGGTTATGCCAGTACTGAGTTGAGAGAGCTTAGCCTCCAGTTTGGCTATATGGTTGCATCTCTCACATGGGTTGGAATTTGTTGGGAGGAGGAGAGGGTTGTCTGTGTACATGAGGCAGTTGTAACATTGCCTCAAGATTCCCAGATTCACCAGCTGGACCGGAGAGGAGATTGACAACTGACCTTTGGACATGCTAGAATAATATTGGGAATTCCTTAATAATTGAAAACAAGGGCCAGTCGGGAGTGAGGGTGTAGTGCTTTTAATTTTTAGTGCTGACTTGTATATAATTGCTTTAGTGAGCAAGTGCCAGGTAACTTAAGTGCAATGTGTTACAGGTAACTTAAATGCAAAAACGACAAACAGTAACTTTCTTTCAAGTGAAACAAAGAAATAAGTACAGTAAGCATTGCAGATATCAGTAGTGATCCACAGAAGCGCTGAGAAGCCGCGTATTAGGTGGAATTAGCGTTCCAGGGAAATAACAAGCAAACAAACAACAAGCATATAAACAAAGCTAGATTCAGCAGGCCTGGATCTAGTCTATGCTACAGCAAACAAGGTGTACCAATTTCAGTAAGATACAGTTCAAATATACAGGCACTATAAACCTTTAACCAGAAATTCCCAGCTCAGAAGGGCGGAGTCCAGCCTCTTCTCCCACAAGAGTGCAGACCACGAACCCTCCTAATGTAAAACAACTGGTCTGAAGCCCAAGTGCTTAATCCAAAAGACTTAGAATGATAGCTACACTTTAATCAAGTTACTACCAAGCTGTAATAAATACAATTGAATACTTTAGAGCAGGGGTGCCCAACCTTTTCAGTTGCAAGGGCCGCATTGAGTCAACAGAAATGGTCTGAGGGCAAGTGAGGACCAAAAAAAAAAAAAAAAGGTCTTTGGTACAAGAAACATTGCGGTTCCGCATTTAATAGTTTTTGATTGAACAAAAGAAGCTCAGTGTTTAGCAATTTTTTCATTGGCCCATATGCCAGGTATACGGGCTAATCAAAAGCAAAACAGCTAGCAGAGGCTGGCCAGGATTTCAACTGGCAGGGCAGGACTCTGGATCAGGCTGCTGATCTCGGGACAGTCCCACCCAAATAGGGACGTCTGGCAACCCTGCGGACGAACAAAGTCAACCCCCTGGCTGTATTGTAGGTGAATTTGAACAATGAATAAATTAATAAATGCATAATATTTGCCCTAAAATTCAGTATCTCATTGTAATTATTAAAAAAACAGTTAAATCTAAACTGAAAGGGTGGTGGATTATACAAAATAAAATAACACTAATTAGGGCTGCAGAGTACTTTTATTTCAGAAAAATGTGTATTAATTCAAATTCTCTTACTATGTCATATTCACAAGTTAAAAGAACTATTATTTTCAAAAGTGTCCCTTCCCTGATCATCAGATATGATTAGAAATTCAATTTATTTTAAGGTTTGCTGCTTTTTATAGGACTCACAGTCATCCAAAAAAGAAGAAATAAAGAAAGCAAGAAAGAAGGGAAAAAAAACATTGTTAATACACAGCTATGATTCAGCTCCCACCATTAAAGCAAATAAATATACCATTCAAATGTATTCAAGTCTTAACACTAAAATACCTCTACCAGAACTCATGTGTTCCACCTGCACCCCCCTCTGCTAGAGTGCTAAGGGTACATACACACAAATATTATGTGGAACAATTCAAGAACAGTCTGGCTGTGTCATACCTCGACCACAGCAGCACCTATGTGCCCTGAGCCACATTCACTCTTCTCCCTACAACTAACCTTACCCAAACAAGTGCCCCAGGTCTGCCACAACTGGAACAAACTTATACATACTGTTTGCCTCAATGTAAGATTAAGAAACTTGTAGCATGACCCATATATTGTGTTAAAATCAATTTCCTAATGATTACTGTAGCAAACTCTGGTTACTGTAGAATAGATGATGATTTGATTTACTAGAAAATGTTAAATTTGGACTCACATTTAAGAACAGGTGGGATGGAGTTCCCCATATTTGATATAGCTACTGAGTAGACGGGAACTGCCACGGTTACTTTTGGATTAAAAAGATTACTTGGTTCAGATTAGGGGACCTTAAAGGTCTTTGGGATGTGGGTCTTTCAATGAGGTTTTGACAGTAAGCTATTTGCATGGTTTGTATAGTATATTAAGGAATTCTGAAATTCTATCTTTAAGGCATTACAATAACACATTTTATTTGAGCAGTTTGCTGAATATTTTGCAATTTTATTATTATTAGCTTGCTCTAACCTTCAATCAAAACTTCGGATACATATTTATTGCATGGGGCAGAACAGATATAGCAGTGCACAAGAGTTCTCCCTTACTTGGCTTGGCACATTGGAAGTCTTGCAAACCTCTTGTTAAAAAGGAGACAATAGTTTGATGTTTTTCCAGCAACAGAAGATGTCACAGCTGAGATTTGAAATGACATCAAAATATGCACAGGCTTTGTATGCAGAGCCCATCTTCACTGAGGTGTGGGGATTACAGAGAATAAAACACAAAGATACCACTCCAGTAGACTGTCCAAGAATCAAGATGCAAGTCAATAGTAGAAGTATTAAGTGCCTGATGACAAAACTTCTTCAGTTAAAACTATTTGTAAAAAACACCAATTTAAATATGTATTCATGTGTAAAACATCATTGTGGATTGCCCAATAGGAAAATTGTTTCAATTAAATGTATCCAATAAAATGGATTGCTAGTAATTTATATTTAAAGAAACAATCATTATTATAACATTTATTAAACCATTTTAAACCTGTTGTTACACTTCCCTAAAACATACAGGCTCAGAGACAAAAAACTTATGCGACCTATATGCATACAGACCATGTGTATACATCTGTTCTTACAACATTATCAAGCAAATATGTAGTCAATGAATACATAATATATAAATAAATACATAATGTACATGTGTTTGAAAATGTATTTCATTTGTTTACCTATCAAGGTTCTTAAGCTTTAAAATGCATGGAGATGCAGGACCCCACAATGGGAGGAACACAGTAACTTTATGTAGATTTAACGACTTACCTGTTACTGCAGGAGATGTGTAGTCAGTGTATTAAATTAATAAATATAATAATCCCCCTTCGCCGCGATCACAATCCTCTTCCTTCAAGCTGTTTATCACGAATGTATCTAGTGACGCAAAAAATGACCGGACGGTGCTTTGGCGCATGCTCAGACCAGCTGAAAGACGCTGGCATGAAAAAAAAAGGGAAACAAGTACTGTGGCGCATGCGCACAAAAGCTAAAGGACGCGGACGTGAAAACACACGGAAAAAAGTTTAATTACTACTTAACCGTTCTTAACGGGTACTTAACGGGTCGCGGGCCGCATGGAAGAGCTCTGAGGGCCGCATGCGGGCCGCGGGTTGGACACAACTGCTTTAGAGAATGCCTGGATTAGTGCTCAAGTTACACAAACAAAGCTAGATCCAGCAGGCCCGAATCCTGTCTATGCCACAGCAAACAAGGCACACCAACTTCAGTAAGAAGCAGTTCAGATATGCATGCACTATAAGCCTTTAACCAGAAATTCCCAGCTCAGAAGGGCAGAGACCAGCCTCTCCTCACACAAGAGTGCAGACCACAAACCCTCTTAATGTAAAATAACTGGCCTGAAAGCCCAAGTGCTTAAACCAGAATTAATACACTTTTAGAATAACAGACACTGAGCCCTCAGTCAGCAGTTCCCAACCTAGAATGATGTAAGCTACCTGTTCTGCCACTACAGTGCAGACCACAAACCCTCTCAGTGCAAAACAACTGGTCCGAAGCCCAAGTGTTTAAACTAAAAGGCTTAGAATGAGTTACACCAAGCAGTAATAAATACAGTTGAGTACTTTTAAGATGATGCAAAAGTAAAAAAAAAAGTAGGTAGAAACACAAGTACAGTAAAAGCAGATTAATTTTTTTTTTTTTTTTCTGAACGAGTGCTGAGATCAAAGAAACAGATTTGAGTGCTGAAACTAGAAAACTGGCTAGTTATAAGAAAAAAAAACTAAGCTAGAAGGCTTCCCTCCAACACAGAAGGGCTTGGGGGCTCAGAAGCCTACAAATAGTCTATACCACTTAACAGGAAAGGCAGGAAACAAGCTTACATTTTTTTCCCAGATGCTCTCTTTGTACACAGTAGGAGTGCCTGAAATCAAAATATGATCTCACTGCACTCAGTTGAGTGAGCAAATGAGATGGGCCCAGAAGGAGTATCCAAACACAAATTTACAAGAGGGGTGGGCATTTGCAAGGCCCCTAAGATTAACACCAAAACAAAAACAGGGAGGGTGTGTGGGACTAACTGAAGAGCAGAGTCAAAACTTCCAGTTCAGTTAATATTCCTTCCACACAGTTAAAATCAATTTAAATACTGTATTTTTGAAAAAAAAAGTGCAGATAAAGGTACTTAAATTCTCTTATACGTCCAGTTGAATACAACAAGTTCTTAGCCGGCCAAAGCTGAGGTTTTTAAGCAGAAAATATTTCACACTGTATCACTTAAATAGGCAAGGACAGGAAATCAAAGAATGTGATTACCCCACACCAGCAATTACTAGCAAATAATAAAATTCAAGCAGCACTAACTGAAGAGCAGAGTCAAAACTTCCAGTTCAGTTAATATTCCTTCCACACAGTTAAAATCAATTTAAATACTGTATTTTTTGAAAAAAAAAGGTGCAGAAAGAGGTACTTAAATTTTCTTATACGTCCAGTTGAATACAACAAGTTCTTAGCCGGCCAAAGCTGAGGTTTTTAAGCAGAAAATATTTCACACTGTACCACTTAAATAGGCAAGGACAGGAAATCAAAGAATGTGGCTACCCCACACCTGCAATTACTAACAAATAATAAAATTCAAGCAGCACTAACTGAAGAGCAGAGTCAAAATTTCCAGTTCAGTTAATATTCCTTCCACACAGTTAAAATCAATTTAAATACTGTATTTTTTGGAAAAAAAGTGCAGATAAAGGTACTTAAATTCTCTTATACGTCCAGTTGAATACAACAAGTTCTTAGCCGGCCAAAGCTGAGGTTTTTAAGCAGAAAACATTTCACACTGTACCACGTAAATAGGCAAGGACAGGTAATCAAAGAATGTGGCTACCCCCACACCTGCAATTACTAACAAATAATAAAATTCAAGCAGCACTAACTGAAGAGCAGAGTCAAAACTTCCAGTTCAGTTAATATTCCTTCCACACAGTTAAAATCAATTTAAATACTGTATTTTTTGAAAAAAAAGTGCAGATAAAGGTACTTAAATTCTCTTATACATCCAGTTGAATACAACAAGTTCTTAGCCGGCCAAAGCTGAGGTTTTTAAGCAGAAAATATTTCACACTGTACCACTTAAATAGGCAAGGACAGGAAATCAAAGAATGTGGCTACCCCACACCTGCAATTACTAACAAATAATAAAATTCAAGCAGCACTAACTGAAGAGCAGAGTCAAAACTTCCAGTTCAGTTAATATTCCTTCCACACAGTTAAAATCAATTTAAATACTGTATTTTTTTGAAAAAAAGTGCAGATAAAGGTACTTAAATTCTCTTATACGTCCAGTTGAATACAACAAGTTCTTAGCCGGCCAAAGCTGAGGTTTTTAAGCAGCCGTACTGCATTCCTTGCTTAGGCCCAGACCGCGACGTCCTTCGCTGTCGGTTTTGTGCTTATTCAATCCTCTTAACAATTCGTCGTCAGTTAATTTTTGCATCTAACTGTTTCGGTACTTGGTTCATTTATCCAGAAATGGCTTCGGTAAGCCATCCGACTACCGAAATTCTGAAAAAAACGTAAAGATAAAGACAGAGACAGACCACATAGGTTCAAAGCTGCCGACGACGCTTCCATTAAGCTAATTGCCAGTTCGCCGGTACTCAGTGAGGTGCTTTCGCAGCCCCTGATACCCATTACTTAGTTTTGCAGGCCTCTAGTGAGACCCATTTGGAGTCAGATATGCAATGAGATGCTTCTTCGACTAAGGAACCTGCAGATGTCTCTACCTTGGATGGGTCCGGAGCCGTTGTGCAGGCACCGGCTTCTGAGGGTGTATTCAGGCCTACTGACTTGCATATCAAACTGACGCCATCTTCTTCTTCAAGGCCTAAGTCTCGATCCACGCCTAGAAAACTGACGTCCAAACCACATAGTCAGGCCCATATGCCTAAAAAACAAATGATAAGAATGGCTGAAGACCTTATTACTCTGATTAGGGGAAGCCACCATTCTCCCTCTAAGAGACGTAGAACCGATTTTCCTTCTGATTCTTTTGATCAGGATTCTGAAATTTCTGTTTCTTCTGATGACCAGGATTTGCCCTTATCTACCTATGACTATTCTGATGCAGAGAACTCCATTCCCTCTGCTTCCCCTCCAGAAGATTTTTCTTTTGGTGAAACTTTGCACGTTCTTAGGGAGCATTTCTGCTGGGAAAGCCAGGATTATTCTGACTCCAAAAAGAGGCTTAGGGAATTCTTACTCCTGCCTCATCACAGGCCTTTTTGCTATCCCCCCTGTATCGGACATTTTAGATGATGCCTTCTTGGAATCTGGCCTAGCCCCAGACACCTTACTCCTGGCTCCCAGGAAACCTGACCGGTATCACAGAGTACCTGATTCTCACAAGTTCCTCTCTAAGAATCCTACTGCGGACCCAGAGACCATTTCACAGGGACCCAAAGGCATTAAGGCTTTTACTGCCAAAAACCCTACCCCCCTTTGATAGAGATTCCAGGGCCCTGGACAGATGGGGTAAGAAGGTATACACTTGTGCTACTTTGGCCATTAGGGCCTTAAACTGCCAGTTTCATATGTTAAAGTACCAGCCACATCTTATTGGATTACTTAAAACAGAAATTGTTGTCGTTTCCTGACTATGCTGAAAATAAAGAATTACATGAATTTAATGCATTCTGCTGAACAAGTTGGTAAACATACTTTGCAATGTGGTTTTGGCTCCTTAGAGGCATCTTGTAGGGCTGCTGTTACTGGGTCTGTTCTTGGAAGACATGCTTGGCTTAAAAAGCAAACTCTGCCAGATCATGTTAAAGCCAAATTACTGGATGCTTCCTTAAACCAAGACCGCCTGTTTGGCAACAAAGCGGAAGCATTTCTTATAAAGATGGAGGAAAAAGCTAAATCTATGCAAACTGTTAAAGATTTCCTGCAAGTACATCCTCCCAGATTTAGTAGGCACTGGCTTTCTAAGAATTGGTCCTTTCCTGTCTCTTCCAGGCCTTCTCAGTCCAAATCCAGGAACAGCAGACCACCTAGGCCACAGTCTCAAGGTACTCACAGGCCTAAGCAGTGGGGGCTTCCACTTCAAAAGCTGGAAGAAGTAAGACACCCACCTATGGTAAATGGTCACAATGACTTAACAGTAAACCTTCCAAGCCCTGCTCATCTGACCGCGCCTTTAGGGGGAAAGATCGTCCTGCATGCAAAAAACTGGGAACTCATTACCCAAGGCAAATGGGTTTTAAATATTGTTTCTCAAGGATACAGATTCCACTTCCACACCTTACCAACACCAAAAGGTTGGCCAGACCTACCCCCAAATCAGTGGGCAGAGGCTCAACAGCAGGTCCTCTCTCTTGTAAGTATCAGGGCTATTCAACCTGTCCTAACAGAAGAATGGGGCAAGGTTTTTACTCCAAACTTTTCCTGGTACCCAGAAAAGACAACTCCTGGCGTCCTATCCTGGACCTATCTATCCTAAACATCTTTTTGGTAATTCCAAAATTTAAAATGCTAACTCTTCATTAGCTGCTTCCCATGCTGGGCAAAAATGCCTGGTTGGCAACATTGGACTTAAAGGAAGCTTACCTGCACATCCCAATAAGGGATTCTTGCAGAAAATACCTACCCTTCAGAGCAGGCTACATGCACTGTCAGTTCTCTGCACTGCCCTTTGGCTTATCTACTGTGCCCAGGGTATTCACAAAATGCCTAGCTCCCGTCATTGTATTTTGCATGCAAAGAAATATTCAAATATACCCATACCTGGACGATTGTGTAATTCAGGCAGAAAGCCAGGACATACTATTAAACCATCTGGCATTTGTAAAGGAACTTCTCACTGGGGTACACCATAAACAAAAAGAAATCTCATCTAGTACCCTGCCAACAAATTGTATTCCTGGGAGCAAGCTTGAACACAACTTCCCAGATGGCCTACCTCACACCAGAGAAACAAGTTTACCTGACAGCCTTCTTCAAATTACTGGCCACAAAGACCCAGTTAACCGCAAGGAAAATACTGCAAGCTCTGGGGTTCATGGCCTCTTGCATCCTACTAATTCCATATGCAAGACTGCATATGAGGAAACTACAATGTTATCTAAAAAAGCCTATGTTGTCAACATTCTCAGGACCTGGAAGCAGTGATTCCTATCATCCCTTGTATAAAGACAAAATTCCTTTGGTGGGCAGAGGCGAGCTACCTCAACAAGGAACTGCCATTCACTCTACCCCCTGCCGCCCAAACCCTAACAGACGCATCAGACTATGCATGGGGGGCTCAGTTGGCAAGGCAGTGCATTCAGGGCAAATGGTACTCGAGTCAAATGCACCTGCATATCAATCAAAAAGAAATGTTAGCTGTACAGAATGCTCTGACAGCCTTCAAGGACCACATCCTTCCAGGACAATTACTGGTAAAAACAGACAACACCACTGTTATGTGGTACATAAACAAGCAGGGGGAACCCACTCATACCCTCTCTGCAGACTAGCCATGGCTCTGTAGAACACAGCCTTGAGCTACCAAATGCACTTACAGGCACAATTTCTCCCAGTCAAGCTAAACTCACTGGCAAACGACCTAAGCAGAAATCTCATGGACCCACATGAGTGGAAACTGGAACCAAAGATATTCAACATGTTGAGAAACAAATGGGGGAGCCCAGAGATGGACCTGTTTGCCTCCCCTCAGAACTACCAATTAGACAAATTCTGCAGAAGGACTCCCCACAGACAAGCTTGGAAAGTGGATGTCCTGTCCTTCACCTGGGAAAACCTCTCAGTTTATGCCTTTCCCCCTCTGCCTCTCCTCTCCAAAGTTCTACTAAAGATCAAACAGGACAAACCAAGGACAATAGTCATTGCACCAGACTGGCCACACTAGCACTGGTGTACCCCTTCTTGTGCAGTATGTCACTGATGGAACCATGGCACCTGCCTCTGACTCCTTCCCTGCTGTCCCAGCAGGAAGGCCAGATTCTGCACCCCCAGCTTCAAACCCTGAACCTTGCAGCCTGGCTAATTACCTGAGCTCTCCATTTCCATCTCTCAGTAAGCAAGTGCTGGATGTCATTTTGGATGCAAGGAACCCTAGTACTATAAAATCCTATGCTGAAAAGTGGAAAAGATTCTGTTCTTGGAGCCAAACTCAGAGTATGGGCACAACAGTGCCCAGTTTACTGCATATTCTTCAATATTTAACAGAGATGCTTCACAAGGGCCTTTCCTTCTCTTCTGCTAAAATTAATGCCTCTGCCATTTCAGCGCATTATAATACGGAACCACCTCTCTTCTCTCACCCACTGCTGAAGCAATTCCTCAGAGGGGCAAAAAATTTAAGACCACCCAGGAGAGCCCCTACTCCAGACTGGGACCTTAATTTTGTATTGGAAAAGCTCACTCTACCTCCCTTTGAGCCAGCTGCAACTGCAGAGTTGAAATTCCTTTCTTGGAAAACAGCCTTCCTTCTAGCCATCACTTCAGCAAGATGAGTGTCTGAATTACAGGCTTTCATGGCAGTGGAGCCCTTCATCATCTTCCATGCAGACAAGGTGTCCCTCAGGTCCAATCCTTCCTTTATGCCCAAGGTGGTATCCAGTGTGGGCCTTAATCAGTCCATTCATTTGCCAACCTTCTTTTGTAATCCACAGAACAAAGGAGAACGAATACTGCACTCTTTGGACATGCACAGACAACTAAGATTTTATGTGGACAGGACCAAGCCTTTCAGAAAAACTGAACAGCTGCTAGTTGCCTTTGCTGCAGGGGCAGAGGGGAAGGCCATTTCAAAGCAAACAATTTCTAAATGGTTAGGCCATTGCATTCATTTCTGCTATAAGCACCATGGAAAACCTACTCCACAGGGGATAAGATCACATTCCACCAGGGCTTCATCTACTTCAACAGCCTTTCTCAGAGGTGTTCCTACCAGGGACATCCTAGAAGTTGCTACCCGGAGTTCTGTTCATACCTTCACCAAGCATTACCACTTGCCTATTTTCTCTAAATCCAGAGCTGGTTTTGCCACTGCAGGCTTGCAGGGCCTAATAGCTGGTCCTAATGCTCTCTACTTGCCTCCTCCCTTCCTTAGCTTTGGGAATCTACCCAAATGTAATGACTGCAACAGTGAAACATGAAGAACACAGTACAGTTGTGTACACTTAACATAAATGTAGATGTTCGAGTGTATTTACTGTTGCAGTTCTGGTTACCCTCCCTCCAGCCCCCTGACTTCTATTTGCTATACCTCTCTTCTTGTTCATTGTATTTAAGCTTTCTGGTGTATTTGCTTATAATTGGAGGTGTATTCTTGTATATAATTGCTTCCCATTATGGGGGCACCTGACATCTGGGACAAGAAAAACTGATGTAATGGTGTCGGCTGCATGCTTTATACCCCTGACTACCTGACATCATGGAAGAAGAGACAGCAACCGATACAGGACCCAAGACTTTGATAATCAGGCCGGTTGAGTGCTACCTGCAAGCAGATAACCCAAATGTAATGACTGCAACAGTGAATACACTCTAACATCTACATTTATGGTAAGTGTACACAACTGTACTTTCTCACTTTTTGAAATTGGCTCATATAAGATCACAGATGTTTTGTACACCCTGACTCTTGGCAATGTTTTGTACACCCTGACCCTTGGTAACTTCAGTTGACTGTCTGGATGTTGGGGTCTTAATTCCCTTTAGGTACCTGTTTACTGAGGACATGCAGCAGGTACTAGTGGAGGGAAGAAAACCTGCTACTAGAAAATCCCATCTTAGCAGATTGAAAGGATTCTTTAGTTAGTGCCATCAACATAACCAGCCCCCATTCGGGGCTAGTGTTTAGTGTTTCTCTGATTTTTACAATATTTGTGAGAGTTACTGTACTATCCATCATGGTTTATTTATTGGCTATTTCAGCATGTCTGTCCATGGATCCTCCTCTTTCAAAACATTCTGATGTCAAAAGGTTTGTGAAAGGGGTTTGCATTAAAGGCCTTCAAGAAAATTGGTGGCCCCTCCTTGGGATCTTAATTTTGTGTTAGGAAGCTAACACTTGCTCCATTTGAGCCAACTAATCTGGCTGACTTGAGGTTCATAATATGGAAAACTGTTTTAAAGATTGTTGTGACTTATGCAAGCTCTTATGTTGAGCCAGTTTTATCTCATTTTCCACAGAGACAGAGTTTCTTTCTTTAATGCCTAAAGTGGTATCTAATTTTACTTTAAGCCAAACTGCCCACCTCTAAGTTTCCATTCCTGAACCTAAAAATGATGAAGAAAGGATACTCCATACATTGGATGACCACAGACTACTCAGGTACTGTCTTGACACAACTTAATCTTTCAGATGTTTGGATCAGTTCTTCACTTCTTGTGAAGGTAAGAAGGGTCAACCTGCGTCAAAACAGACTATTTCCAAATGGTTGCCTAAAGCTATTACCTTTTGTTATAATCAGCGCAACAAAACTTTTACAGGCAGGTTCATGGCCCACTGTACCAGAGCCTTAGCTTAATCTAAGGCTTATTTGAAAAGGTTATATCTAGAAATATTCTTGAAGCAGCAGCTTGGTTCTCTAGACATATGTTAACAAAGCAGGAAAAGTCTGATTCTTTCTCTAGGTTTAGATCAGGCTTTCTCCAAGGGCTCCTGGACCCTTCCCTTCCTCAAAATAATATTTGAGCTAGGGAAAATCTGTGCGTATAGCTAAGGCTACTGCAGCAGTGATATGATGAACAAGGTATAGTTGTGTAAGTAAACTTACTGTAAGAGTAGATGTTCGAATGATCACTGCTGCAGTATCAACTCCCTCCCCCATCTCCCTTATTTTCTGGTGTGTTGTTTATTCTAGGTTGAGGACACTTATTTTTTGTTCCTAGCATTGTCCTTTCAGGGTTCAGCCTGTCTCTGTGTTGGCATGAAAGCTCTGAAGGTGTTGGTGCCCATACTTGTCATTTTAGACAGTTCAGCTCAAGCTAATTTTTAAGGTTTGTGCACGTGGAAAGTGCCCTGAAGCTGTCCAGCTGTTATATCCTTGGCAGGATATAACCCATATTAATAAGGCTACTGCAGCGGTGATCATTTGAATATTTACTCTTATGGTAAGTTTACTTTTACAACTGTAGTTTCTACCCTCTTCAATGCTTCTGCACCTCAGCATTTTACTCATCCTTCCTCTAACTCCTACACTCTACTACCAGTATCCCCAGCTGTTCTCTCATATGTCAACCTACCCTTTACTCGCCTACCACAAAAACCCACAATCACTCACTTGAACCCCAAGATCTACCCTACTCCTTTACAGACTCCATTCTCCACCTACCACTCAACTCCGGCTTCAAACTCCCTTTACCTCATCTCCTCCAAACCTACCATCCCCAGCAACCCCTCTTCATACTTCCTAAACACCTGTATAAATTCTTTCCATTCTTGCTCATGCTCCTTCTCAGAACCAACATTAAATCGAGTCCAGGTCCCACCTGCCCAACACCCATAACTTTTCCCGACAGCTGCATCCTCTCCTGTACATTAATTAACACCTAAAGCAAATCTAATAAACACCTTCCTTACAACCCACTCACCCGACATTGCAGCTGTCCCTGAAACACGGCTCAAAGAAAACAACCCTAATTTTCAGCTTCTGTTTCCTTCCTATAAATACTTCCAGGTCTTAAGACCTGGCAATAGACAAGGTGTTAGCACTCTTATTCTTTTATAAAAAATGCCTTAACCCAACCACACAATTGTTTAGGCAAATGCGTCTTCAGGTACTGAACCCAACTGGATCCTTCTGAAGCTTCCCTTTTGGAAGAACATTCACCTTTTAATAGCAGTCACTTACCTTCCTCTTCCAGCCTTTCTTAACAAATGTAAATCCCTTATTCTTACTATCCCCTCATCTGGCCACAGCTATAAAAATATTGTTAGCCTAGGAGATTTTAACCTAAACTACCTAGGTCGCCTGAGATATGACCTTGTGGAATTCCTAGCCAGTATCAACCAGATGCAGTTAGTCAATTATGCTAACCACCCAAATCTCCAAACCCGTAACCACTTTCTCCTGGATCTGCTAATCACTAACAAGCCTTTTATCATTTACAATGTATCTGTTCTTATACCCTCATTCAGTGACCACTCCCCTCTAACCTTCCGTATTAACCCCAGTCACAAAAACTGTCCCGGAAATAGTTACCTTCAGACCCAGATCCACCATCAGCACAGAAAACCTCAAAAAGTACCTAGCAACTTTTGACTGGTCTCCCATTTTCAAGTTACAGAACCCCAGCTCATCTGCCACAACTCTTACACATACCCTCCTTCAACTTAAAGGCAAATTCTACCTTCACACACAGCACCTTTTCAAATATAGCAAAAAACTCTGGCTAAATACTGATATGAAAGCTCTGCTCAAACTTAAGAACAGTTGCATGGGCTTCATGGAGACAAACCCCTTCATCAGAAAATCATACTGCGTTTATCTTGCTATCTAACCTAGCTATGTGAACAATATGCAGACAAAAAAACAACTGTTTCAAAAACAAGCAACTTGCTGTGCTTGGAAAACCCAAACATTTCTTTCAAGAAGTAAATCTTCTCACAGGCCAAAAATCACAGATCCCACCTCCTCCCCATCACCATTCAGATCTCTCAAGCCCGACTCTCAACCTCTGACTTTCTCAAGGAATTCAGCCTCTTCCTCTTTCCCCAGCTCACCCAAGCCCTCGTGTTATCCCCCACTTCTATTTTACAAAAATGAATCACAAAGACATTGACCCCCATTTGAAAACATACCCTCGGTGCATGCAACCTATTCCCTTGTTTTATATCACTCTGCAAAGGCTTCTTTACCACAACTCTTCTCCATAACCACAGCTCAACTCAAAGCAATGCCAGATACATGGAAACTGTACTTGTCAAACCCTTTCCCATATAGCCTCAGCCAGAAAATGGCTCCCACTTCTATGTTACCTCCATCCTCGTTACACTTGTGGAAAAGCTTGAAACAACTAATCTAAATCAACTGTCCACTTACATTACCTCCTCACTCTTAAACAGCATGAATTCTGGGCTGGCTGGAGACCAGTGACAGCACTATTGTCACTTACAGATGAGATATTTCAGAACATGGATAAAGGAATCCTTTCAAAAGCTCTCATTGACCTTACCAAAACATCTGATCTTATTGACCAGTTCCTGCTCCTTCACTTCCTCCAAAAAATCAGTTAGCCCCAGCACTGTTACTGGGTTTCAATGTTTCTTAACAAGTAGGTATTTCAGAGTCCAAAGTAGGCTCATCCTATCAACTCCAGCACCCCTTACCAGAGGAGTGTCCCAGGGATCCATACTCCCTCAACTGTTGTTTTCTGTCTTTGTTAGTAAACTGTTCTTTGACTTCCCTAACCTTCCTATCACTGTTTATGCAGATGACGTAGTTATACTTCGATACAGTCCTTCACATTCAGCTATTCAAACATAGCTTCAGACTGATCTCTACTTCCTTAATTCTTAACTAAACAACCATAAACTACTCCTAAAACCTTAAAACAAAAAGCTGAAAAAACTCTTAAAAATCTTAGCATCTCAAATCTCAATGGTTCTCCATTACACATAGTCATGTCCTTTAAATACTTAGGTTTATGGCAAGACCAGTCACTTAACTTCCAAAGCCTTATTGAAAACACCAGGAATAAAATCAGTTCTCTTTTATTCTGCCCCTGGAAAATATCTTCCATTCTCTCTAGACCTGCTAGAGCTGCAATAAGCAAAGGAATCTTCCCTGCTCATCTTGGAAATGGGCTCCCCATCATAGCCACAGCCTCTTAAAAAAAACACATCCACTCTACAGTCCATTGAAAACAAAATCTGCGGATTCATTTTCAGTCACCCCCCCCCCCCCAGAAAACCCACCGAACCAACCTCTGCAAAGGCAGATGGCTACCACTCTCCTACAGAGCTGAGCTACTCCTGCAGTCTCTTCTTTTCAAGCTACTTTAATCAGGTGTCTTCCTACCTCTTACAACCAAGTTCCTTAATAAAACCATGCTTTACAACCTCCGCAAACGCAGACACCCCAAACCAGACTGCACTGCACTGACCATTTCTTCTGCATTCTTGCATCCAAATTCTGGCAGCCCATTCCCTCTCACCTAAAAGAAATTTCCTGATGTTCTTCGTGTTTCACTTTTGCAGTCATCACACTTGGGTTATCTGCCTGCAGGTAGCCCTCTGTCTGCTCAAATATCAGAGTCTTGGGATTTTTGTGTTGGATGCTGTTGCCTCATCCATGACGTCAGGTCATCAGGGGTATAAAACAAGCAGCCGACGTCATTACATCAGCTTTTCTTGCCGCGTGGGAGCCCAAAGCAGAAGCAGTTCGCAAGTGCCGGTCGGCAGCTACCTGAAATTTTCATTTCTCAAGTTTCAAACCTGAAGTCTTCTAAAGCAAAGTACCCCATTGGGGATCCTTTTTTCTTGCTCTACCCAAAAGTTAACAATTGTCTTGACTGTGGAAAGCAAGTACTTCATAGAGATTTTCATTCTTATTGCATCACCTGTTTAGGCCCAGACCACGATGTCCCTCGCCGTCAGTTTTGTGCCTTGTTCAACACCTGAACTGTCCATCGTCTAGCTATTTTTGTCTCTAAATTCTTTTGCTGTTATTCTTCGTATTCCGAAATGGCTTCGGTAAGCCATCTGACTACTGATCTCCTGAAAAATCGCAAAGATAGACAGACTGCATAGGTCCAAAACTGCCAAGGACGCTTCCTTTAAGCTAGTCTCCAGTCCGCCGGTACTCAGTGAGGCGCTTTCGCAGCCCCTGTTACCTGCTTCTACAGATTCGCAGGCCTCTATTGAGACGGAACCTGCAGATGTCTCTACCTTGGATGGGTCCGGAGCCGCTGTGATTCAGTAGGCATTGGCCTTCAAAAACTGGTCCTTTCCAGTCCCTTCCAGACCTTCTCAGCCCAAACCCAGGGGCAACAGACCATAAAGACCACAGTCTCAGGGTATGCACAGATCTAAACACTGGAGTGCCCCCTCCTCAAAAACTAGGAGTGGTAAGTCACCCTCCTATGGAAAAAGTTCGCAATGACTTGTCCTTAATCCTTCCCAGCCATGCCCAAGTACTTGCACCCCTAGGAGGAAAACTCGCCTTGCATACAAAAAAATTGGGAGTATATTACCCAGGACTGATGGGTCTTAAACATTGTATCCCAGGGATACAGATTCTGTTTCCACTCTCTGCCACCCCCAAGCGGATTGCCAGATCTTCCTCCAAACCAGTGGACAGAGGCCCAAAAGCAAGTACTTTCTCTTCTCAGTATCAGGGCTATTCAGCATGTGCCAACAGAGCAAAGGGGACAGGGTTTCTACTCCAGGCTGTTCCTGGTGCCCAGGAAAGAGAACTCTTGGCGCCCTATTCTGGATCTGTCAACCCTAAACACTTTCGTGGTGGTACTAAAATTCAGAATACTTACACTCCAGCAGCTCTTTCCTATGTCAGCCAAGGACTCCTGGCTAGTCGCCCTAGACTTAAAAGAGGCTTATCTGCACATCCCTATAAGGGAATCTTGCAGGAAATATCTATGTTTCAGGGCAGGCTCTATGCACTATCAGTTCTCTGCACTTGGCTTGTCTACTGCGCCCAGAGTATTCACAAAGTGCCTGGCTCCAGCCATTGCTTACTGCAGGCAGAGAAATATTCAAATTTACCCATACTTGGACGATTGCCTGTTTCAGCCGGACGGTCTGGAATTGCTACTTCAGCACCTGACGTTTGTAAAAAGACTCCTAACTTCTGTGGGGTATACCATCAACGAAAAGAAATCACATGTAGTACCCAGCCAGAAGATTGTATTCCTGGGAGCAAGCTTGAACACAACTTCCCAGATGGCATTCCTCACTCCAGAAAAGAAGGTTTATTTGACAACTTATTTCAGACTACTGGCCACCCAAACTCAACTATCTGCAAGAAAAATACTGCAAGCCCTAGGGTTCATGGCCTCATGTATTCTACGGATTCCATATGCAAGACTGCATATGAGGAAACTTCAATGGTACTAAAAAAGTCTCTGGTGTCAACATTCCCAGGACCTGGAAACATTGATTCCTATCATTCCTTGCCTAAGGACAGAGTTCCTTTGGTGAGCAGTGGCTTGCAACCACAACAAGGGACTCCCTTTCTCACAACACCCGCCATCCAAACACTGACAACAGACACATCAGACAATACATGGGGGGCTCACATGGCAGGCAAATGCATACTAGGTAAATGGAGCCCAGGACCAATTCACCTGCATATCAATCAAAAAGAAATGTTAGCTGTACAGAATGCACTGACGGCCTTCAAATACCTTATCCTGCCAGGACAACTCCTGATAAAGACAGACAACACCACAATTATGTGGTACCTAAACAAGCAGGGGGAAACTCACTCCTACCCACTCTGTAGGTCAGCCATGGCTCTGTGGAACACTGCCTTAAGCAACCAAGTGCACCTGCAAATTCAATTCCTGCCAGGCAAACAAAATTCACTGGCAGATGACTTGAGCAGAAATCTAATGGACCCACACGAGTGGAAACTGGAACCAAACTCATTCAAAGTTCTAATACACAGGTGGGAGAACATCAAAGGTGGACCTCTTTGAGTCCTCCCAAAACCATCAACTAAACAAATTTTGCACCAGAATTCCCTACTGCCAAGCTTGGAAAGTGGATGCCCTATCCTTCACATAGGAAAACCACTCAATCTATGCCTTCCCCCCTCTGCCCCTCCATCCAAATGTACTCCTCAAGATCAAACAGGACAGGCCAAGGACAATCCTTATTGCACCAGACTGGCCACACCAGCACTGGTACCCTCTCCTACACAGTCTGACAGCAGTGCCACCTACATCAGACCTCTCTGCTGTCCCAGCAGGAGGGACAGATTTTGCATCCTCCGCTGCAAACCCTGAACCTGGCAGCCTAGCTTATTCCCTGAATACATCGCCAGCAACCCTCAGCAAACAGGTGCTGGATGTTATCCTTGAGGCTAGCAGGCCCAGTACTAGGAAATCCTGTTCAGAAAAGTGCAATAGATACTGTTCTGGGAGCAAGTCTCAAGGGAAAAACACAGCCATGCCCTCCTTGCCTCAAATCCTAGATTACGTAGCAAAGCTGCTCCACAAAGGCCTATCCTTCTCATCAATTAAGATTCATGCCTCTGCCATCTCAGCTCATTACAATACTGAGCCACCCCTCTTCTCTCACCCTCTGATCAAACAGTTCCTGAGAGGAGCTAACAATTTAAGACCCCCAAGGAGAGCTCCCACTCCTGCCTGGGACCTTAACTTTGTACTAGAGAAGCTTACGCTTCCCCCTTTTGAGCCTGCTACTACACCAGAGTTAAAATTCCTCTCTTGGAAAACAGCCTTACTGCTAGCCATCACTTCAGCAAGAAGAGTGTCTGAGTTACAGGCCCTTATGGCTGTGGAACCCTTCATTATCTTCCATGCGGACAGGGTTTCCCTCAGGACTAACCCATCTTTTATGCCCAAAGTGGTATCCAGTGTGGCTTTAAACCAATCCATCCATTTGCCAACCTTTTTTCCTAATTTTCAGAGTAAAGGGGAAAGGATCCTGCACTCCTTGGACATGCACAGACAGCTCAGGTTCTACCTTGACAGGACTAAACCTTTCAGAAAAGCTGACCAGCTGCTAGTCAGCTTTGCTACAGGGGCAGAGGGCAAGGACATTTCGAAACAAACCATTTTTAAATACTGCATCCATTTCTGCTACAAACACCATGGAAAGCCTACCCCACAGGGGATCAGGCCTCATTCCACTAGGGCTACCTCAACCTCTACAGCTTTCCTCAGGGGAGTCCCTACCAGGGACATCCTGGAAGCTGCAACCTGGAGTTCTGTACACACCTTCACCAAGCATTATCACTTACCTGTCTTTTCTAAATCCAGAGCTGGATTTGCCACAGCAGTCTTGCAAGGCCTGCTAGCCAGCCCTACTACTTCTTGACTGCCTACACCCTTCCTCAGCTTTGTGAGTCAACCCAAGTGTGATTACTGCAACAGTGAAACATGAAGAACACAGTACAGTTGTGTACACATACAATAAATGTAGATGTTGGAGTGTATTCACTGTTGCAGTTCTGGTTACCCTCTCTCCAGCCCCCTGTCTTCTTTACTTTTTACCTATCCTCTTTTTTGACCATATCTTATGGAAGTTGTGTTTATTTTTATCCACACCATTTGATTGCTTCCTATTTTGGGGGCTCCTGACATCTGGGGCAAGAAAAACTGATGTAATGGCGTCAGCTGCATGTTTTATACCCCTGATGACCTGACGTCATGGATGAGGCGACAGCATCCAATGCAGAAATCCCAAGACTCTGGTATTCGGGCCGACTGAGGGCTACCTGCAGGCAGATAACCCAAGTGTGATGACTGCAACAGTGAATACACTCCAGCATCTACATTTATGGTAAGTGTACACAACTGTACTTTTCCCCAGTTTCAGAGCACAACTCAAAAGACACTTTCATCAAAAATCTGCAAGTGCTTTTCCACTGGACACATCACCTAACTCCATCCTCACTTGCATCACTTCTGCTTCAACCTTCTGCTCTCACTTGCTGCTTCCCTCCTGTATTTACTACTAAAATTAATTCACGTTTATTTTTCTATTCTATTAATAATAATAATTACATATTGTTACAATTGCCTATGGTTTTCTCTTCCTTCCGTAATTACTTCATATTTGTGAATTTGTTCTTTCTTTTTTTTTTTTTTTTTTTTTTTTTTTTTTTGTGAATTTCTTCACCTGGACTTTGTCTGCAAATGGTGTATTGTGATCAGTGTACTTCCCTGATAAACAAAATAAATAAGCAAGCAATAATGCCTGACAGGGTGTGTGTTAATGTGTAAATAACGCCCACCCAGGGATGTTATGAGACCCAATGTCGCAGGAGGGAGGACCTCTGCATCCCTGGAAGGGCATTAATTACACATTAACACACACCCTGGAGGGCATTATTGCTCTTAGGGAATGGGCTCTGTAAAATTGTTGTGTTTTACTTGCTTATTTATTTTTTTAAGTACTATATTATTTTTTATATATTTTGAATGTAAAATAGTTCCTCCATCTACTGTTTCAAACTTGCTATAGTACAAGTTAATGGTGTTGGGAGGAAGCAAGTCTCAAAATTCAGGCTTAAATGTATTATGCTAGATACTGACACAGGAAGTAGCTATGCAAGCAAACTCTATGTGCATGTAAATACTTTGATCTGGGAGTCCCTGTCCAATCCAAAGAGAATGGGAAGTTTAAAAGTAAACCTGCCTGGTGGTCCACGCAAAATAAAGCAAAGAAAAAACAGACAAATCAAGGTTAATATTAAAAAGATACTGAAGGAACTGGAGAACACCTTCATATTTCTGATGAGATCCCATGAACTTAGACTGGTATCAGAAGCTAAAGAGAATTACAGATCATGATAATTTCAGTCACATTAGGAAACTAAGGAATAACACCCTGCAGTGCTGTGGACATGGCACTGCCTGCTAGGATCTAGTAGAAGTGGCTAGTATATTGGCAAACAAATTCAGTGACAATTTCAATCCTCTGAATCAACTATGCAAAGCTCACATATCCCACGGAATCTGAAACCCCTCCCTTCATAACCAAAGAACACTTAGTAAAGGTAGTCTTCAAGCCCAAAAAAAAAAAAAAAAACAATCTTTGAGACCTGATAGTGTACTAGTTGCCAGTACATAAATATGCCCTAATGGACCTACTGCTATAGCTATTCAGCCTGACCTTAGCCACTGGTTTTATCCCTGAAGTTTTGCATACAGCAGTTGTGATGCCACTTCACAAATGTGGACCCACCGCTGACCCTGGAAACTACAGAACCATTAGCTTGACTAGTATCATCTACAAAACCATGGAATATATCATAATTGACCTGATTAACTTTGATATAAAAAATCTTCTAAAGCTTGACCCCAGCAGTTCATTTTTAAGGGTTGAACCTGTCTAGTGATTCTGGTCAACTTCTTTGAGAAAGTAACTCAAACTGTAGACAGTGGACACCTTTGTCAATACAGCACACCTCAACCTGGCTAAGGCTTGTGAGATCATACCACATGCTAACATAATAAACAAGAGGAATGAGCTGCTAATTGACCCCTGTGTAGTTAGGTGGATAGCAGATTGATTGAGAAATAGAGCCCATGTTATGAGAGTAGCAGGTGCATCCTCAGTAAACATGAAGGTAACTAGTGGTGCTAAACATGAAGGTGATCAGTGGTGGTTCCTCTCAGCGTTTTGTGCTGGGACCCCTGATTTCAGCATCTATGTCACAGATCTCTGAGTCACAAATGGGTATCTCTGGTTAACCAAGTTTGTGGAGTCAAGTCCCCCCCCCCCCCCGATACATATATGCTTTATGTGGAACTCACCCATGTCAGCAACTGAAGCTGAAAAGGAGATTAAAATTAAATGCTAAAAAGAGCAATCTCTTTGTATTTTGTAAACTGTCCCTTCATCCATCATATATTGTAGACAACACCCTGCTTTAAAATGAAAGTGGTGAGAGACCTTGGAACACAGGTAGATGATTCCTTTACCTTTGGCCATCATGTTGCAGCAGTGATCAGGAAATCATTTTACTTTGCGAAGCTGATTGCAAAAGGTATTTCATTTAGCTCCAGGAGCATTCTTCCCTGTCTGCATTTTACATTGATCATTCCTTTTGTCAAATGCAGTACCCCTTTTTTGATGTATTGCACCAGACATATCAAGCAACTGGAAAGACCCCAGAGGTTCTTAAACTAAGAAGATCACAGCCTTAAAGTACAACAGCTACCAGGCGAGGCTGGAAGCTCTGCTTTTTATTCAGTGTCCTATAGACTCCTTTGGTATGATCTGTGTCTTGCCTTTCTTCACTAGTTCTGGAGCTCTTTTATTGCCACAAATCAAATAGTTTCACTATCATTAGAACTAGGGATCCAGACCTGCTTCAGCAAATAAATAAAATACGATGAAGAGACAGATTTGTCACACACTTTCCCCTTTTTTAGAACAAACATCCACTCAAACTTAAGCAATTCAATGCATTCCTCCTTCAGAAAGGAGTTAGCTGGATGAGTATCCACAAATGTGTGTCTTATATGACTGGCTAGTTACTCCTTGAAAAAGGAGGTAGGGTCTGAGGGGGGGGTACTGGCAAGGTGTAAATGGCCACATAACCTGATTACCTTGCATCTTCTATGATTCTCTGAATAGCAATCCAATAAAAAAGATTCTAGCTTACCCATTTATTTTCCAAATCATTCTTGGAGTCAAATGAATGCTGCTTTTTCTAGTTTAGACAAGCCAGATATCTTGTGCATGGGTTATTATTCAACTGACATATGCAACAAATGCAGTTATGATTATGTTATAGGCCTAAGCTACTAAGATAGGGTAAAACTTATGTTATCATATCTGATAGTAGTCTGGAATACACATTTCTGGAATTCAGACGAGATCTGCAAGAATAGAACTTTGGATATGTGCTATCCACATTTCAATAGAAAATTGGAGTGAACTGTTTACACAGTGAAGGACCATATGAAAAAGAAATGTAGCAAAGCTATGGGGATTCCCATCTTGCAGCTTTACACTATAGACGTAGTCTAGTGCATTGACCAGCACAACTGTTGATAGAAGGATGAAAAGCATATTACCTACTTTAGCTGCATTGCTGATGCCTGAAAAATTACCATAAAGTTAAGAAAATACTGCCAAGAAATCGGCATTGACAGAAACTTCAGAAGTTGGAGACAAAGTAAGACTCTAGAAGCCTTAGGAAAGTTTGCAGCCTCAAGCTGAAGTTGTTGGTAAAACAGCCAAACCAAGATGCTGTGAAGTTTCCTGGGAATTTGGTAAGCTGTATAAAAATAGTATGCTGAAATTTTACAAGATTGATGTCAACGTTAAAGTTGCAAGAAGAGCTACCAGAAATATCACAGTCATCCCTATTGCATGGAAATAGACTGTGATAACTGTTATAATCAGGAACTGCAGAGAGGGAGGTTGGTGAAGTCATTTCTCTGGCTGAAGCT
This sequence comes from Protopterus annectens, assembly GCF_019279795.1. NCBI lineage: Eukaryota > Metazoa > Chordata > Ceratodontiformes > Protopteridae > Protopterus > Protopterus annectens. The sequence continues at coordinate 184,895,353 of NC_056746.1, read as the reverse complement.
GTAATGAAGCAAAAAACATCTCAAAAGTAAGACCAAATATCCAGTATAAAAAAAATCTTGTTAAATTCTCCAGATGTGATAAACTATTGAAGAAATATGTGGACATAACTGGAGTTGGAAGGGATTCTAAGGACTGAAAAATTTACATTATTTAGAGTGGCTTTTTTCAATTTGCACTTAGATACAGTGGAGTAATGGTTAAGATCTTAACCTTGCAGGCAGACAGTCTACGATTCGGTGCTAACTTCAGGTCACTGTCTGTGTGAAGTTTGTATGTTCTACCTGTTTATCTGTGAGATTCCACCTACCTCTTAAAAGCACACTGGGTATTTTGGCCTCAAGGATGGAAAGTACCAGGTTCAAACTCAGCTCTCCCAGTTGAACTTGAGAGGTATATCTACAGAATGCATTCCAAAATCAATGGACTCGTGGGCAGCACTATAAATGGTGCTTCTTGCAAGAAGAGTTGGTGGACCAGCCACATTAGGCATTAGCTGTGGTGCGCACAGTATTGTCTAAGTAGGAGCATGGACTACATACTGTGTAGTTGACTGTAGGTGATTTAGTTATATTGACTAATGTCACCAAAAGGATCATGGGTATTTGACAGAGAACTTGACCTGCCGCAGGGACCCATGCTAACAGTGGGAGGATTCTTCATACCCACCATAAAGTCCCATGACCCTTGGTTGTTAAGTTGTTGTCTGTCTGGTGTTCAGTTGCCCAGACTGGAGTACTTGGGGGCAGGTCTACTGAGTGAAAGCTGGACAGAAAACCAGTCAGCCTTCCAGAAATTAACCAACATTCATTGACAGGACTCAGCTTGGAGGTTAATTACTCAAAATTCTGTGTATTCAGGAGACAAGGTGGAAGGATAACCCAGCAAAGTCTCTTGGCCAGGGATCTGGAGTCTACTACTTGGTGAGAGGACAAATGGTGTGGGAGTTGTGGGGCTAGAGAGAGAGATTCTTCTCAAGACAATGAGTGATATAATTAGAATCTGTGACAGATTCATGGCTAGCTGAATCCAGTGTAAAGATAAAACAGTATTGGGGGGAAAAAAGAGGGCATTTAGGTTGTAGTTGTAGGACCACTTGGTTAAGCAGGGCAGAAAGAGTTGGTCTTAATACTGAAGGGCCTGAATGCTTACATGGGGACAGACCAAATAAAATGCAAGTTTTACTTGGGTCTGCATGGTAGAAGCAACAGAAATAAAGGAAAACTGATCATTCTACACCTCTCTCTCTCTGGCCAATTACTTAATGGTGGCCAACACGTGATTCACCAAGAGAGAGAGAGAGAGTTAAAATATCAAATATAACAGTGGTTGTCATGAAACTCCGGTAGACGTATTTCTAATAAGAAAAAGGTATGGGGGGGGGGTCAAATTGGAGATTGCAGAGTCATCCCCAGTAAAATGGTTAGCCCCATTGTAAACCACTGGTGACCACAATCATCTGCAAGCAGTGGTCGTGGAAGGTTCTAATGTCAAAAGAACTATGCTGAAGGCATAGAAGTTGACTGGAGAGAAAGCACAGGAGTTCAAGGAAATATGACTGTAACACTTCAGGAAGAAGGGAAATAAGGGGAGCTGAAGATGAATGACAGCAACTCAAAGTGGCATGTGAAAAGATGATACAGGTACGTGGTGGAACGAAGTGTGAAAATAAGGTACATAAGGAAAGCATGTAGTGGAATGCAGAAGTCCAGGAAGGTATCAAAAGAAAGAGAAAGTAAAAGTGAATGTAGAAAGATAGGAGATAAGGCCAGCTAAGAAGAAATACTAGTCGGCTAAAAAACAGGCTAAGAGAGCAGTTTGCAGTGACAAAGAACAAGGTGTTAGTGAAACTACTAACTTCTGGAAATTAACTGGCAGATGGCACGGAAAAGTTCTGTTCAGTTGCAAAGTGTTGACAGAAAGGTAGGATAGTTGTAGATGCCATTAGTAAAAGAAGCCAATGGCAATATGTTTATAAATCCAGAAGACATCAAGGACAGATAGAGTACTTCATGAAGCTTTTGAATGAGGAAATGTGTAGCTTTTTTCCATGGACCTGTAATGAAAATGGGGTCCTGTGTGGCCCATACACATATCCCAGTCCGTATGTAGACTAAAACAAATAAAGTAAGATGTTGAGTATATCATGGGGGAAATGTCTCTTTATGGTACTCATCACAGTATGGAGAGAGAGAGAGAGACATATCCCAGATGACAGGAAGATCATCATTCTAGTGCTAGTGTACAAGAATAAAAGGGATGTTTACAGCTGTGGACAGTGCCAATGTAGTAGACTCTTGTTAAATTGCAAGAAAGTGCTGGAGAAGGTCATTCATAAATGAATACACAAAATAGTACAAAGTAAGATGGGAGACGAGCAGTTCTTCGTATTCAGATCAGGATGAAATACAACCGACCCAATATTTGTAGTGAGACAAAGTATAAAAGATGCTAGAGATCAGGAAAGAATCTAGACTTTGAGAAAGCTTATGATAAGGTGCCATGAATGCTGATTTTGACAGACCTGTGATAGTTCAGTCTTAGAAACATTGACAGAATTAGGGCAGACTGTGTACAAGGATGCAGTGACGCAAGTACAGTGTTTCAACTCACAAAGGGATTTCCAGTGGGAGTGGGGGTGTGTATCGGATAACAACTCTGTGCTTACGCCTATTCATACAGGTGATGAACTACATCAGAAAGTAGGATGGTGGGGACAGGTTAACACATTTACTGTATGCAGATAATGTGGCACTAAAATGCGGTGCTGAAAAGGCACTTTAACAAATGGTAAGGGACTGGAATGCAAAACTGAAGGCACAAATGGTAAGGGACTGGAATGCAAAACTGAAGGCACAACAGGCAAAGCAGTGGTTGTGGCAGCATATAGGAAAAATTAGAATTAGCTGAAAATTGAGTTTGAATGGAAAATAGTACACCAGGTTAACAGCTTCAAATAACTGTGAGGTGTAGTTGAAGAGAAGAGTGGTCTGAATGAGGAGGTTAAAGCTAGAATCAGAGGTGCTGCACTAACTGGTACAAAGTGTCAGAGGTACTGTGTGATAAACATGTGAAAGAGGCTGAAACATACAATGTACAAATTATGTGGTGCAACCAGTACTTATGAACTGAACAGAGACCTGGGCAAAGAAGGCAGAGGTCCTCTAGAGGTTGGTCTTCACTTCCTCTGCCTTTTCTCCAAATATGACTACATCATTATCTTAGGAAGAAGGATGAGGATATGTAGGTCATAACTCGTCTGCAGCTTGTCCTTAACCTTTTAACTCCTGGTAACTGTGCCACAGCCTTGTGTACACATCTAACTCAGCTTTCACCAGATTCCTTTTTAGAGACAGTTAAAATAGTGATTGGCTCTTTATTTTTAATTACAGGGCAAACTCTTTATCATAATTAAATTGTTCCTGTCATATGTAACAAAAATAAGGGCAAAAACAGGACTGTAATGCAGCCAAGTCAGTAGCATGCAGCATTGCTAGGCATATCTTCACTATCCAGAGTGAGTGAGTCTTCAGGGTGGTCATTCCAGTACAGAGGAGGAGGTGCAGAGTTTCATGAAGGAGAGGGACAGCTCCCCCCAAGTGCAGGTAGTTGTGCATTTTTAAAGTATTGACATGATGTGTGGATTAGATATATTCTGCGTGCTTTCATTAGATCACCAATATAATACCCGTTGAATAGCGACAAGGATGGGGAGCTCTGTGCATGTGTGAAATGAGCTGAATGCATTACATTAACAGAATTTCTTTTACATGATTACATTGAAAATGTTTAAGATATTCTTAAAGACGTCGTAATTCATGAAGTAAGATGCCCTGCATGAAAACGACTAATGTACTGATACACGATTGGAGTTAGAATCGTGTGTGTGGGTGATGTATCTGTGTGTGGGTCTACTTCACATGACTGAAATCTCAAAGTACTGAATTTCATTTGACTGAGACCACAATACCTAATTTTCAAAGTACTGAAAACTCATTTGACTGAGTCTCATTATACTGAAAGCTTACAATGCTGAATGTCAAACTATTGAATAATATAAGCCATAGACATGCATGCTTACACCACCAAAGACCAACTCTTCCCCAAATTTTAAAACTATGTGGCCCCCCCCCCCCTCCACAACTATATATACTAACTCCAGGATCACAGTACAGTGGGGAAAAGAGCATATACCTTTTACTTACCGTACAGTACTGTACACACTGCGACTACTGCCAGGAGAGCACAAAACATCCGGCATATTACTTTAGATCAGACGTGTCCAACCCGCGGCCCCTCAGAGCTCTTCCATGTGGCCCGCGACCCTTAAGTCCAAATTTCACATTTTTCCTGGGTTTTTTCTGCACCTGCGACCTTTAACTGCAAAATTGTTGTGCGCATGCGCAAAACGTACCCTTCCTGTTTAGTTTTTCGCGCCGACTAGGACTTCTGTGTTCACGCCAGAGAGCTGGGCTGTAGGGTTTCTCGGAAGACTAATCTGTTGTTAGCCAAGTCTAAACCGGACATCAACTCTGACCAAACAGTATTTAATCAGGTAAGTCTAACTACCAGAAGACAGGCATTATTTATAAAGCAAGTTTTTTAGTCTGCTGTGATCAGATTTCATACAAAGTGACTGTTAATAGAAGCAAATGTATCTTGCAGAATACATGGGTAGCAGCATGTTTACAGCAGTTTATTACACAAAAATGAAAGACCGGGGAAAATGTTTCAATTTGGTGCTTGTGCAATGTGCATACTTATACAAACCTGGCTGAAGGGGTCATGGGAGAAAGTGTTTCATTTTGGTGCTTGTGCATACATAGACAAACCTGACTGAAGGGGTCATTGGAGAAAATGTTTCATTTTAGTGCTTGTGCATACATAAAGTACTGAAGGGGTCATTGGGGAAAATGTAAAATTTTTGTGCTTGTGCATACATGGACAAAGTACGCAAGGGATCCTTGGGGGAAATGATTCATTTTGATGTCATTTGGTGGTGCTTGTGCATACATGGACAGACTACTGAGAGAGTTGTTAGGGGAAAATGTTTAATTTTTGTGCTTGTGCATACATGGAGAAAGTGTGTAATTAAGAGATCCTTGAGGGAAAGGATTCATTTTGATGTAATTTTGTGTTTACTGTGCATCCAGTATTTATCTGTTTTATCTTCTATTTTTTCTTTGGTAACTGGGCAGTAATGGTACTGAGTGAGGGTCTTTCTTAGGTCTAAGGCAGTGAAGAGGCCAATGGGGAAACTTTTTCATTTCAGTGCTTGACTGTGCACACATGGACAACGCACTGAATGGGTCATTGGGGAACATGTTTAATTCTTGTGCTTGTGCATACTACTGTATGTATAGTATGTTTATCAGATTTTTAGAAGACTTTGTGTAAGTAGCACTCCTACTGACATGCTCAGTACATGTGAGCAAGGTGTCTATCCAGGCAAGTGGGGCCTCTTTGAGAGCTCCTCTATCCAGGCAAGTGGGGCCTCTTTGAGAGCTCCTAATACAGTAAGGTCTGTTATGTTTGAGGAAGTTCTGGAAATTAATTCTGAGGTGCTACAAAAGCACTGTTTTTTTGTAAACTTTGATACATTGCTTGTTGTAGGTCCTAAGTTAGAGGATTTGAGCTTTTGAGTTTCTCATTCTGAGTTTTAAAAAGTCAGTGTTTCAAGCTGTTGCAGAATGAAAGGATCCATCGCAATCTGAGCCGCAGTTTTTAACTAATTTCTATGTTACATAATATGGAATACCCACTAAATGAGAAAGGAGAGCATTCTCAAAGCTTCAAGCAGGAGTATTCTAATTTCAGTATGGATGGAGTTAATTTTTATTAGCAGATAAAACAGATCAGGGCTGGGAAAGTGACACAGCCTCATTTTCACTTCAAGGGATGGTTATAGGTTAGATTAGATTCAGAGGGTTTTTTTCCTATGTTGTGGATATAAGTTTAAATATACTAATGTATATATCAGAGTGGAATGCAGGTGAAATTCGGGGTTTCTAAAAAGTCACAACATCTACATATCTTGTTTAGGTTGAACAGAAGACTGTTAAGGGAAGGCAGTCTTCAAGTTTTGGGATTAATTACTACCTTTGTAATTACTTGGTGAATGTCAATGGTGAGTAATTTATTTTGTAGGATACTTTCTTTGCTTATTTTTGCCCCCATTGACTGTCAATTATCAGGTCCCATCTGGTCAAGCTGGCCAATTTATTTCCTGTTATTTGGGGTGCTCAGTTTGAGAATACCACTGAACCTTCTTTCATCTTCAGACCAGCCTGACCAGACAGCAGTGCAAAAGCAAGAAATATTGCCAGTGCCATATTTCAGGGACAGATTCCAAAGCTAGAAATGTGCCTTTCCAAAGGGGTGCTCAGTTTGAGAATACCACTGATGAAACTTCTTTCATCTTTAGACCTGCCTGACCAGACAGCAGTGCAAAAGCAAGAAATATTGCCAGTGCCATATTTCAGGGACAGATTCCAAAACTAGAAATGTGCCTTTCCAAAGGGGTGCTCAGTTTGAGAATACCACTGATGAACCTTCTTTCATCTTCAGACCAGGCTGACCAGACAGCAGTGCAAAAGCAAGAAATATTGTCAGTGCCATATTTCAGGGACAGATTCCAAAGCTAGAAATGTAACTTTCAAAAGGGGTGCTCAGTTTGAGAATACCACCGATGAACCTTCTTTCATCTTTAGACCTGCCTGACCAGACAGCAGTGCAAAAGCAAGAAATATTGCCAGTGCCATATTTCAGGGACAGATTCCAAAGCTAGAAATGTGCCTTTCCAAAGGGGTGCTCAGTTTGAGAATACCACTGATGAACCTTCTTTCATCTTCAGACCAGCCTGACCAGATGTAGCATGTCTTGAATAATTTCAGGGATAGATTCCAAAGCTAGAAACAGAAGAATACATGAGCGCTTTGGACAACATGTGGACATTAAGGACATGATGGAAGACATGGACATCTTTAAGAAACCAGCAAAATCAGAGGTATGATATCTCATACAAATTGAAGGGTTCATACCTGTTATTATTTATTTATTTTTTTTACAAATAAACTAAGATGTTAGAGTTAACTGTTATTTTAAGAATTTGAATGATAATTTGAATTTTAGGGCAAATATTATGCATTTATTACATTTATTCATTGTTCAAATTCACCTGCAATACAGCCAGGGGGTCGACTTTGGTCACCTGCGACAGCGATACAGTTAACTATAAGATATATTTTACATGCGGCCCCAAGACAATTTCTGTTGACTCAATGCGACCCCTGCAAGTGAAAAGGTTGGACACCCCTGCTTTAGATAATTCCCATAAAAATGCAGAGAGACATACCCACATTTAGAAATACTACAACACTACTTTATACACTACTATCAGTATTCTGTCAGCTGTCCCTTTAAGTTACAGTAATTTTTTTTTTTTTTATCACAAGCAAGTCACAGGTGAAAGGAAACACACCACGTCTATGGCTTAAAATTCAGTATTTTGATATTCAGAATCGTAAGCTTTCAGTATAATGAGACTCAGTCAAATGAGTTTTCAGTATTTTGAAATTTAGGTATTGTGGTCTCAGTCAAATGAAATTCAGTATTTTGAGATTTCAGTCGTGTGAAGTAGACCCGTGTGTGCAACGTACAGAAGAAAGGTTCAGTGGACAGAATTTATTTCAGTTTATGACAGCCAAAATATTAGAGATGTGGCTAGTCAGAAGATGATCTTTGTGTGGTAACCTCAAAACTCTGTGACACTGTGTAGTGGCTGTGGCAATATGTTCAAGCCACATTCAGTACGGAAATGCATTTAAGTCATTAAGAGTGGGCTATCATTTTATGGACTGACATTCATATGTGCAGTATGAACCAGAGAATGTGGCATTTATTCTTTGAAGGTTTTACAAGGAAGTTGCACATGGTGCTTGAGATTTGTCATCTTACACATAACAGTGAATGTAATGTTTTACAAGGCTTTCAGAGAGTTTCCAACCAACTTACATTATACTAGGTTTTTATTAGAAGTGGATGTTGTAACTTCTTTTCAGGGTGGGGAACACAAGACATATCCAGAATATACCTGTATTGAGCTGGCATTATATCAGAAATAAAAGTCTTCTATATTTTTCTAGGGTAATGACCTTTTTTGTCACTACTATTCGCTATTATTTAATTCCCCTCACTATAGATTCATTGCATTGATGCACATCACATGAAGATTGTATGCATTTAAGAATATAAAGCTGGTAAGACATTTGTGGGGGTTGTTTTCAAACAAACTGCTTTATTAAGAGAAAATAACCGTCAGGGCTGGTATCACCCAACAAAATAAAAGGTTTTAACAATTTTTGGAAAATAAAAGTCTTTAAAATCCAACATTTTTGCAAGCTCACCCTGCTGACTTTGGTTTCCGTGACACAAACACCTTTGGACCTGCCAGTCCAAAGTTTTCTCTGAACAACTCAGTCCAAACTTCTCTGACTTGCTCTCTTCCTGCTTTTCTGAAATACCCTGAGGTTACACCAAGAGCAGTGTTGCATGGACCAGATATTCTCCCCTTAAAAGGGAATAGTTACTGCAGTTTATAAAAAGGTAACAGTACTTGTCTCAATAGTATTACACACATTAGAATAAGAAGTCTTTACTAATTTCAATTCACACTTCAAGAAAATAATCAGTGTTTTACTAAAGAAGCCACTATCATGCTACATTTGATCCTTCCGGCTAGAAGCCACCAGTTTTACGCTCTGTAAATGGTTTGAATCATTTCAGCTAGAAAGTACCAGTTTCCTGCTCTGTGAATGGTCTGAATGCCTGGGACAGCCCATCTGTATACTGGTGATTGGTCAAAGGGGTGATGCTGGATGTTAAAACAGAAGTAATTGAGGGGCGTAGACCCCCCCCTTCTTCTGATGCAGCCATTGCAATTGCACATGATTTATCACTAAGATAAATTCTGTTCTCACAAGTTAATATTAAAGAAATTCCAGGGGCCCTTTGATAGCCAGATGTTCATTTTGAGACTGTGTAGAGCTTAAGACTGACTCTTTTAACTCAACCCCACGGGGCAAAGGGATAAAGCACTAAGTGTAACCCAAAGCTTCCTGTTGTATATCAGCCCATTGCTTCAGAAAAATTTCATCAGGCTTATTAACATTTGGTTCTACCAGGACCCCCAAACCACGAGGGGTGCTATTAGTTTGTACATATGCTTTAAAAAGCTGCTGATACCATACAAAGGAATGCAAACTTTTAGTTGCCACAGTGCTGTATATCAGAATTTTTAGAAGTTACAGTTACAAGATAGCCTTATCGGAATGACTGTATGGTCCAAACAGTGATAAAAATCATCCTTATCAGAAACCGTACCGGCCACAATAGGAGAAATATCCATAGGATAGGTTGGGTTCAAAATCACCTCCAGCAGAAACACAAAGTGAAAGTGATTGGTCATGCTTATTAAAGACTTGGTAGAGCAATATGACCGATTAGTTAACAGATATCAGGGTGAAGTAAGCAGAATTTCTTGTTTGCTGTCTATGTATAAGGTTGAGAACATCTATGGCCAGTTGCTACAGGAATTGCCTGAGTCTTTGGATAGACTTGAGGCCGAAATGAAGGAACACCAACTAAAAATGTTTCAAGAAAATGTCCAGGACTATGCTAATAATGGATAGTTTTCTGGGAAACAATAACACTAAGGCTGTTAGATTTGCTAAGGGAGATTGTTAAGATGCAACAACTAAAGAACAAAAAGAAAAGAGTTTGAAACTCTTTATTGAAAAGCAGTGGAGCGTCAGCAGCTTTAACTGATGATTCTGATATTTCATCTCTTTTACAAACAGCTAAGAGTTCATATAGTTTTAGCCCTTTAATAAACTGTGCGTGTGTGTGTGTGGAGGGGGGGGTGCAAACATCTTAAGAAATCAAGGAGCATTGGAAATTGTACAACAGATGCTGGGACCCAGTTGAACTGTGACAGTATTGTGCATGATATTTCTTCTGTTTCTTTGTCTAATGATGATGATGTTTCTTTGTCTAAGAAGGGCTTAAATTTTGTCCCCATAGCACCCGTCTCAGAAATGAGCTTAGTAAAAGATATTTAAGGATTTTTGTCATTTAAATTTATTATTTTTTAAAGACAAAGACCATAGCAGTTTTGATTCTTTTAGGTTTAAACCTTCTTTTCAACCTCACAGAAACAAATATGTGATTGCTTGTGAGCAAGCTGTATTAGAGGAACTGCATTTTAATTTATATAAAGTCACTGTTCGTCATAATTTAACTTTTAGAGAAAGGTTAACACTTGACTGTTTAAGCAGGAATACTAATTTAGTGATTAATTCTGCTGATAAGGGTGGTGCTGCTGTGATATGGGATTCTCATGAATACCAACAGGAGGTTCTTACCCAACTAAATGACCCTAAGTTTTAGTCTAGGATGCATTTAGACCCTACTATGCAATTTAAATATGAAATTGATCAATTTTTCTAACTAGCAGTTGAGGTGGGCATTATAGGTAGGAAGGTTATGAAACAGCTAACAGTGGATGACCCTAAAATGCAGTATATTTATATGTTACCTATGATGCATAAAAATAAAAAAAAAAAACTCCAGGACATCCCATTGTGGCAGACTTTGGCTCACTAACAGAACCCCTTTCAGCTTTTTAACACATTGTTTAAAACCTTTATTGCTTGCTATTCGATGTAGGATTCATGATAATGCAGAATTTTTAAATATATTAAAAGATTCACAAATGGAAATGGGATGAAATATGTGTACCTTGGATGTAAAATCCTTATGCACTAATCTTCATTGTGTGGGTTTGCAATCTCTGGAATAGTGGTTAAATAATGTTAATTTATACAGTCCAGGTTTCAATACCTTTTGTGTCTTACAGAACATGTTTTGACTAAAAATATTTTTTATTTTAGGCAGGAGTGTTATTTGCAGTTACAGAGTACTGCTAATGGAGCCTCTTTTGCTTCTATATGTGCTGATTTGTTTATGGGATATGTTGAGCATTTTTTGATATATGATGTCAGTCATAACATTTATATTGACTGTATTGATATTCTGTGCCGCTGTTTGGATGACTGCAAGTTTGCTTGGGCATCTGATTAGAAATTCTTATTGGAATTTGTTCAATATCTCAATGATAATAAATGGGGTCTTTGTTTTACTTTAAATTATGATGTTTCCAAAATTTCATTTTTGGCTGTATTGGTTGAGAAAAAGTTGCATGAACTGTTAAAACTTCTTTGTATAGGAAGGAATTCCATAAAAATTCCTTACTACAGGCATGTAATTGTCATCCTGGACATATAATTAATAACATTCGTTTTTCACAGTATTATAGGGTGAAAAGAATTTGTTCTGACATGGAAGAATTTGATAATTTTAGTCAAGATTTAACATCTAGATTTATTAATAGAGGTTATGATCCTAAAATATTACAACAGGCTGTGGATAATACTAATAATAAATTAAAGGCTGAATTATTAAAATATCAAGATAAGAATGTTCAAGTTTATTATTCTTTTGGGAGTAATATCAGTTCTTTTTTGCCAGATTGTTCACAATCATTGGTTTGTTTTTTCAGATGGACAAAGATTTGTTGGAAATTCTCCATGACAAATGCTCTTTTTCTTATAGACATGGTAAGACTATAGGAAATGATTTTAGTCATCAGAAAAGAGGGTTGAATGTGAAGTATAAACTACTTTGGATGGCAATGTTTTAGAAGAGTATTTCATTTGTGGTGCATATACAGTGTGTGCTGTTATTTTCACAAGTAAGGAATTAACATTGGTGGACACTTCTAGAGTTTATTTTAATTCCTGATGGGTTATATATTTAGTTATATGTTCTTATTCTACTTTGTATGTTGGAAAGACTTCTCGATTTTTTAAAACACGTATATTTAAACATCGTAGTGACATTAGATGTCAGTGTGACTCTAATACCTTGTTTAAGCATTGACTTAAGCATCCTAATGCCCAGTTTAGTTTTTTGGGTATTGACAAAATTATGTTTAGTGGTCAAAATAAATTAGGATAGAAAAACATGCTTAGTGTAAAGGAACGTTTCTGGATTGTGAAACTAGGAGCTGTATTTTCTCCTGGTTTGAATGAATATTAGATATTCATCGTGTTTCACTGTTGCAGTCATGACTGTAGGGTTCTCCCCTGCCGGCAGGCAGTCCTCGGTCAGCCAGAATCCCAAAGTCTGGGTCCGGCGTCGGCTGCTCAGCCATGCTCCCTGACAACAGAGCGCCAGGAGTACAAAGCTGACAGCCGACGCCATGTTCTCCAGTCTTTCTTGCCGTGCGGTGATAACAGTTCGCAAGTGCCGGTCGGCTGACTCCTGACAATTTTTTCTAATCGTACTTCAGTCCGAAGACTTTCTTCTTCTACTCAAAGCTAAGTACCCCGTTGGGGAAACTTTTTTCTTGCTCCAGTCCGATGTCAGAAAAAGTTAATAATTGTATTTCATGTGGGAAGCAAATACCTCATAAAGATTTTCATTCTTACTGCATTCCTTGCTTAGGCCCTGACCACGACGTAGCTAGTTGTCGGTTTTGTGCTAGATTCAATCAACGTACAATTAAACGAAGGTACGATTTTGCATTTCATTACTTCGGTAGGCGTTTTAATTACAAAATGTCGTCAGATACGGTTCCGGCTACCGGAGTTCACAAATGACGCAAGGATAAAGACAGGCCTCCGAGGTCCAAATCAGATGATATTGTACAAGCAGAGCCATCTTCAGGTTCAGCCGTCATCAGTGAGGCGCTTTTGCAGCCCCTGTCGTCGGCCATTTTGGAACCGATGGCCGAAACGGACTCCCACGAGGAGCCAACTAGGCCTTTGAATATTTCTGTTGTAGGACCTTCAGACAATGCTCCTTCAGATGGGTCCGGAGCCGCTGTGCAGGTACCGGCTTCCGAAGGGGTTTTCAGGCCTACTCAGCTTCTAATAAAGGCAAAGACAAAGGCAAAGACTCCTTCCAAATCAAAGACTGCAGCCCAGGCCTCTTCTGATCCGGCACCCAAGTCTCAAAAACAGTTACTCAAGATGGCTGAAGACTTACTTACTATGATTAGGGGTTCACATCCCCCTCCAGATAAAAGGCCAAGGCAGGAGGTGTATTATGACTCCTCTGATCAGGCTTCTGTTTCTTCAGTTTCTTCTTCTGACCAGGAATATTCTTTCCCTCCTTATGAGGATTCTGATGCTGAGGAATCCATTCCTTCAGCTTCTCCCCCTGAGGATTTCTCTTTTGGGGAAACTTTGCATGAAATGAGGGAACATTTTCACTGGGAAGGACAGGAGTACTCTGAATCTAAGAAAAGACTTAGGGATTTTCTTCTTCTTCCCCAACATAGACCCCTGGCTATTCCTCCTATTTTGGATATTGTGGATGATGCTTTTTCGGAGGCTAACTTAACTCCTGACTCTTTTCCTCCAGCTCCTGTTAAGCCAGACAGATATTATAGGGTTCCTGATTCCCATCAGTTTTTATACAAGAATCCTACTGCTGATCCTGAAACCATTTCTCAGGGTCCTAAGGGGGTTAAGGCCGCTTCTGCTAAAAACCCCATTCTCACTGAGAAGGATTCTAGATCTTTAGAAAGATGGGGCAAAAAAGTGTACACTTCTGCTACTTTATCTATTAGGGCTTTAAACTGTCAGTTTCATATGCTGAAATACCAGCAATTTCTTCTGTCTGTTTTAAAACAAAAGTTAACTTCCATTTCCGCTTGTGCAGATGATAAGGAATTACATGACTTAATGCATGCCACTGAACAAGTTGGGAAGCATGGTTTACACTGTGGATTTGATGCCTTGGAGGCTTCTTGTAGGGCTGCTGCCTCTGGCACAGTCATTAGAAGGCATGCGTGGTTAAAGGAACAAAATTTGCCAGATCAATTAAAAGCTAAATTATTGGATGCTCCTGTTCAGCATAATGTTTTGTTTGGATCTAAAGCTGAAGAGGTGATAAAGAAGATGGAGGACAAGGCAAAATCCATGCAAACGGTTAAAGATTTCTTACAAGTACAGCCACCCAGATTTAGTAGGAATTGGCCTACTAAAAGTTGGTCCTTTCCCAATTCTGACAGGCCCCAGTGGGGTAGATACAGACGCTCCCGAGGAAGGCCTCAAACGCAAGCCTCTTTCTTATAGACCAAGACAGTGGACTGCTTCCACCCCTAGGGGAGGAGAGGACAGGCCGCAAGCTCATAGAAAATATACTCAATGACTCCCTCTGTTGGTCTGCAGGAACTTCTTGCCTGGAAGCCCCTCTCGGAGGAAAACTTTCTCTTTTTCACCTAAATTGGACTCATATAACCAAAGACAAGTGGGTTCTGGATGTGGTTTCAAGAGGTTACAAATTCCATTTTCATACCCTACCAAGACCAAGCGGATGGCCGGATCTTCCAAAACATCAATGGTTAGAGGCCTTAAACCAGGTGGAAGCTCTCTTGGCTATGAAAGCCATAGAACTGGTTCCACTTTCAGAGATGTGACAAGGTTTTTACTCAAGGCTCTTTCTAGTCCCCAGAAAGCAAAATTCATGGAGACCCATTCTGGATCTGTCAGTCTTGAACACTTTTCTCGAGATACCAAAATTCAAGATGCTTACTCTACAGCAGCTTCTTCCAATGCTGACCAAAAATGCATGGATGGTAACTTTGGATTTAAAGGAGGCATATTTACACATTCCCATCAGGCAGGAATGCAGAAAATACCTCAGATTCAAGGCTGGATCGAGGCACTGTCAATTCTCTGTGCTGCCCTTTGGATTGTCTACTGCGCCCAGAGTCTTCACCAAATGCCTGGCTCCAGTAGTAGCTTATTGCAGACTCAAGGGAATTCATATTTACCCTTATCTGGGCGACTGTCTTATTCAGGCAGACAGCAAGGATGTCTTACTCCAGCATCTAGAATTTGTTCAGAATCTGTTCAGAATCTTCTCAAGTTCTTGGGATTCACTGTAAACATAAAAAAGTCAAATTTGACACCATCACAACAGATAACTTTTCTGGGTGCTCTTCTGAACACAACAACCCAGATGGCATTTCTGACATACGAAAAACAATTACAGCTGGCTTCAACTTTCAAAACCTTGGCGACATTAACTCAGCTATCTGCAAGGAAATTCCTGCAGGCTTTGGGTTACATGGCCTCCTGCATCCTTCTCGTACCATATGCAAGACTACATGTGAGGAAAATACAGTGGTACCTAAAAAGTGTATGGTCTTAGCATTGCCACAGTTTAGACATACAGATTGCCGTCCTGCCTTGTCTTCAAAAGGAATTCCTTTGGTGGTCCAAGGCATGTACTCTAAACAAAGGAAAACCCTTCAGTCTGCCTCCAGCCACTCAGATACTAACCACGGATGCCTCAGATTATGCATGGGGAGCCCATTTCCGGGGCAACTGTCTGCAGGGCCTTTGGACAAAGGATCAGAAGCTCCTGCATATCAATTTAAAGGAAATGTTAGCTGTTCAGAAGGCTCTTTTGGCCTTCAGGAATTTTCTACATCCAGGACAACTACTGATACGGACAGACAACACCACAGTTATGTGGTACATAAACAAGCAAGGGGGATCTCATTCTTATCCCCTTTGCAGACTAGCCATGAATCTATGGAACACAGCTCTAGCTTGCAAACTGGACCTTCAAGCTCAGTTTCTACCAGGGAAGCAAAACTTCCTGGCGGACAGTCTGAGCAGAAACCTGTCAGACCCACACGAATTGATGCTGGACACCAAAATATTCAAGATGATTACAGCAGTCTGGGGATGTCCTCACATAGACCTCTTTGCATCCCACCTCAATCATCAACTACAGATTTTTTGCACCAGGACATTCCACGAACTAGCTTGGAAAGTGGATGCACTATCATTCAGTTGGAGAAACCTCTCTGGGTATGCCTTCCCGCCTCTACCTCTTCTTCCACGGGTGTTATTAAAGATCAAACAGGACAAGCCCAAGATGATAATCTTGCTGGCCCCAAATTGGCCTCGACAGTTTTGGTACCCAACACTGAAAAACCTTTGTCTGGAGCCCCCCTTGGGTTTTACCACAGACTCCGAACCTTCTGTCCCAATACCAGGGTCCGGTTCTGCACTCCCATGTCAAAACTCTCAACCTGGCGGCATGGTTAATCCAAGGTCTATGATTCATTCTCTCCTACCCAAGCAGGTTATGGATGTCATTTTAGAAGCCAGACGTCCTAGCACTAGAAAATCTTATGCAGGAAAATAGAAAAGATTTTGCTCCTGGATGCAGGCTCGGGATTCAGATCCTCTTATTCCTAACATTCCTCTGATTTTACTTTACCTGACAGACCTCTTACATAAGGGTCTCTCTTTCTCTTCCATAAAGATACATACCTCTGCTATTTCTGTTCATTATAATACAGACCCTCCAATCTTTTCCCACCAGCTCATGAGACAGTTTCTCATAGGAGCTAAGAACTTAAGACCCCCTAGATCTCCACCCATTCCTGCTTGGGATCTCAACTATGTTTTGGAAAAGCTCACCTTACCTCCTTTTGAGCCTGCTGCCACATCTGACATCAAGTTTTTATCTTGGAAGACAGCCATCCTGTTAGCTCTGACCTCTGCCAGGAGAGTTTCGGAGTTGCAAGCTCTCATGGCTGTGGAACCTTATATTATTTTTCATCAAGACAGGGTGTCTTTAAGGACTAATCCTACTTTCATGCCTAAGGTGGTTTCCAAATCAAACCATTCACTTGCCAACTTTTTTCCCCACTCCTCAAAATAAGGGGGAAAGGATCTTGCATTCCTAGGATGTACATAGACAACTACGTTTTTACCTGGACAGAACCAAGGACATCAGGAAATCAGAGCAAGTGTTTGTTTCTTATGCTTCAAGTTCCCAAGGTAAAGCCATTTCAAAACATACCATTTTTAAATGGATTGCTCATGGAATCAAATTTTGTTATTCACACCATGGAAAGCAAATCCCAGGGAGTATAAGGACTCACTCTACCAGAGCTGCTGCCACTTCAGCTGCCTTCCTCAGGGGAGTTCCTACCAAAGACATTTTGGAAGCTGCAACTTGGAGTTCAGTGCATACTTTTTCCAAGCACTACAATCTACCTCTCTACTCTAAGTCTAGGGCAGACTTTGCTTCTGCAGTCTTGCAGAGCCTTTTAGCCGCCCCCTCTACTTTATGACCACCTCCCTTTTATTCTGCTTTGGGATTCAACCCTACAGTCATGACTGCAACAGTGAAACACGGTGAACATAGTACAGTTGTGTACACTTACCATAAATGTAGATGTTCGAGTGACTTCACTGTTGCAGTCTGGGTTACCCTCCCTCCTGTCCCCTCTTATTTTCTCCTTTGTGTGGTTCCCTTCTTCACCCTTCTTCTGAGGTGTATTTGCAAAGGGTATGGGATCTTACTCATTTTGGAACACCTGACATCTGGGGCAAGAAAAACTGGAGAACATGGCGTTGGCTGTCAGCTTTGTACTCCTGGCGCTCTGACGTCAGGGAGCATGGCTGAGCAGCCGACGCCGGACCCAGACTTTGGGATTCTGGCCGACCGAGGACTGCCTGCCGGCAGGAGAGAACCCTACAGTCATGACTGCAACAGTGAAGACACTCGAACATCTACATTTATGGTAAGTGTACACAACTGTACTTTAAGTTTTGTGTTTATGTATGAGTATATGTCTTTAAATGTGAGTCCAAGCAATTATGAATTCATCTTCAAGGAAGTGATAAGTAACTGCTGAACATTTGGATTTTATTACCATACCGAGGAAGGCTGTTGCCGAAACTGGTATATGGTTTTTAAACTGACTAAAGAATAAATTGTTGGATTGGGTTTGGAGAGTGCTGGTCTTTTGATTTTTCCTGTTGCTGATTGCTTTTTGCCATGTATTTTCACCTACTTTGTGAATTGCTTTTGTTTTAGTAACCTGAAACAACAGTATGGGCTCATCTTACCTAACAAATTAAAATTTTTTAACATTTTTTGGAATGACAACTTTTTAAAGTTCATGCAGAGCAAAATAAAATATTTTTATAAACTTATCCTACTCAGTCTGGGGTTTTCAGTGGCATAAATTTAATACCTCAGTGGTCAAGAGTTGTACAGTACATTGGTACTGAATAAAACCCAAAATGAAGAAAGATTTCACACAAGTTTGGACAAGTTTATTATTCCTTTCACACAAAAATTCCTTAGGATCTCCCATTCTGAATTTCTCTTTGTCTACTTCTCAACCCAGACGTTCTTAAATACCCTGAGGGTAATCCTGTGGGCTGTTCCTCACAAAGCAAGGTATTTTGTCCCTTAAAGAGGAACAGTCACTGAAGTATATACAAAGCTAACAGTACCTGTCTCAGCAAGCAGCATTACACACATTAAAATCACTATTTTATACTTGGTTTGTTTCAGGTTATTCATCAGAAAAATAAGATGTTCATCGTGGTGGTGCTGCGGTAGCGTTGCCACCTCACAGCAAGACGTTTTCCTGTTAGATTCTCAGCTAAAGCGTCTTCTGTGTGGAGTCATGCTTGAATGGGCATACCTTCGTTGAAGGTTGTACGTTAGGGCTGGCAACTCAGTACATAAAAATCTACTGCCAATCATTAGCGGACCGGAGTTCCACTGTGGCGACCCCTAACTGGGAAAAGCCGAAAGATACAACAACATCATTCCCACTGATGCAGTAGCCCTTAGGCTATATGATTTGTGTCTTGCCCAAGACATAACTGACCAGCTTCCTAAAGCTCTGGCTGTACTCCCACACCTTCACTCTGACTGCTGATTGGACAGTCCTATGGAGGGAAATCACCAGGCAGAATGAAGCTTTCTTCAGTACATTCTTGCTGCCTCATGAAGAACCAGCTAAGAAGCTTCAGAGGATCAGCCGTCAGCTTTTAACTTCGTTTTAGGCAGACGAGTCCCTGGTGGGGACCCTTGCACACAGAATTATTGCTCTTTTTAAGAAAAAAGTATATACTTTTTTAATTAAGACTTTATTTTCCCTTTAAGAAACACAATATTCTTTTGAACATTGGAATACTCCTATTAGGGAATACTAATTCATTATATTTGTCTGAAAATATACTGCTTGTATAAACTTTGAATTTTTTTTCACTAAGTTTAGAGTCTGGAAGTATTTGAAAGGGCAGGGATCATTATGGGGTATGTCAGTGCTTGTGTACACTTTGCGAAAATGTACTTGCCATTTTTTTCTGTCAGTCTGCGTTTCTTTAAAATCCTGTCAGAAATTATTTACAATGTGCTACTTATGCCTTACTGTGATAGGGGACTGTATGTAAGTGCTGCTTGTAAACACTTTTTGACAACTTAACTTCTGACTGACTTGTTCCAGCAGCATGTGCTGCCTTTGAGACCTCCTCCTCAGTTACAGTATGGAATTTAGCCTGCTTTTGTTGTTCCAATTCACGGTGTAAGTTGAAAGAAAAAAAACACAACTTGCCAAAGAGCCCTTGCAGCTCGGTCAATGCTTCAGCTGATAGTGGGTGAATCTTTAGTGAGCCATGTCCTCATCAGCCAATTTAGGCATGGGAGATTCATTTTCTCTGGGTTAGGGAGATACGCTGTAGAAGATGTTGCTCAGGGGAACCAGGGAAAGAGACTCTAGAGTGGGCAGGAGTGGATGAAGACTGATTAAGAGAAGGCAGAGTTTTATTGCAGAGAAAAAAAAAACAAAAGGTTAAATACTGTTCATCTGAAGACATGCAGTCTGTTAGAAAAGGTGATTTTCTTATCTTAGCCAAGCAATTATTACAGTCTGTTAATCCAGTTGCCACGGTGGTGCAGCGGTTAGCGTTGTCACCTCACAGCAAGAGGTTTTCTGGTTCGATCCGCGGCTGGGGTGCATTCTGTGCAGAGTCTGCATATCCTCCCTGTGGTCGCATAGGTTTCCTCCGGGTGCTCCAGCTTCTTCCCACATCCCAAAGACATGCTGTAGGTGGATTGGACACTCTAAATTGACCCTAGGTATGAGTGTGTGCGAATGTGTGCCTTCCATGGAAGGTTGGGTGCTGGGCTGGCATCTCGACACCTTACTGCCAATCATGAACAGACAGGTGATCTGCTGTGGCAACCCCAAACCGGGAAAAGCCAAAGAAGAAGAATCCAGTTGCTCAGAAATCCTTAATAGAACAAAGCTAGGCGCACACCATGGCAGGAATATAAACTTTAATGAACAAAAACAAAAAAGTATAAAAAGGTAAGCACTTTCATTGCTGTATATGCAGCTTCTTCAGACCTATTTTAGCATCACCAACCCAACTGTTCACTATTTAAAACCTGAAAGAGCCAATAGTGCAAACATTTCAATTAACATATCAAATCAATATATCAATATGTAAGAAATACAAAAGCAACCTTATCCTAACTTTTACAGCAACACTAAAAAATGCATACAGAATAGATATTGCATAAAAACAGGTAATGCATAAATAATATCTAAACATATATCATAAAATATATATATATATATATATATATATATATATATATATATATAAACATAAATATTCATGCAACCCTAAATAGTGTGTACTCAATGTTCCAAGGGATGGGATTTCAAATGGGGTTTAAGGAAAACACGTTTATTGATTCCAGGGAACCTATCTGCATCTAATCATATTATCCACTGTTGTTCACGTTCCTCAGTAAAATTCTTGAAATCACCCCCCCCCCCATGTTAACTGCCAGGACTTCTTCTTCTTCTTCTTCTTTCGGCTTTTCCCGGTTAGGGGTCGCCACAGCGGATCACCTTGTCCGCACATTGAATGGCAGTGGAGTTTTTATGGTGTCGAGTTGCCAGCCCGGCGCCCAACCTTCCACAGAAGGCACACTCACACGCACACCTAGGGCCAATTTAGAGTGTCCAATCCACCTGCAGCATGTCTTTGGGATGTGGGAGGAAACCGGAGCACCCGGAGGAAACCCACGCAACCACAGGGAGGACATGCAGACTCCGCACAGAAGGCACCCCAGCCGAGGATCGAACCGGAGAACCTCTTGCTGTGAGGCAGCAATGCTAACCACTGCACCACCGTGGCCGCCCAACTGCCAGGACTTCTAAAACTAAAAATTTAAAGCTATGTTTCTCCCCTTTGTCAATAACAAGCTGTGCAATCACACTTCTGCACTTCTTATTCCTCACATCGCTCACGTGTTCTTAAAATACGCTCTTTAAAATGCCTATTCTTCTTCCCAAATCCTTTGTTTTGCAATCAGCATAAAACAAAGTCTCAAGGACAAAATTCTTAATTGGGTGTACAAAATAATTTCCTGAATGAATGAACTTACATGCTTTGCATTGTCTACAGAGGAAAAATTCCTTCCCTATATGACAGTGGTGCATATCCCCTATTAGTACTTTTGTAGCATAATTGTCTCTTCAGGGATTTACAATTCCTGAAACTAAAATCGTCTTTATCACTGATTAATTGTCTCTCTCACTCTTTCATCAGTATTCAATATACCCCAATTCTTCTTTATGATGTCACAGATAGTATTGACAATACTAATATATGTTAAAGCTACCCTGGTCACCTCACTCCATCCCTGTCCATCCCTCTCACTATGGGTATCTCCACGGTTGTCAGAAAACTAAGGTAGCCCTCTCATGTCTCGTTGGAGCAAAGCTTCAGCAATCAAACTCTCAACTTCATTCTCTCTATACCCCCTCTTTACAAAATCAGTCTTCAAATCAGATAACGCTGACCTCATTTCCACTTCATTATTATGCAGTCTCATAACCCTAAGTGCTTGCCCCTTGACAACATTCCTGTAAACATGACGAGGATGCATACTATCATTACGCAAGGGAACATTCTTCTTGCATTTTTTCTTATAAATAGAAGTTCTAACCTTGCCAAGCAAACTGTTCGGAATTTTGACATCTAAAAAATGTTTTGACTCATGAGAACAACTGTAACTAAACTTTAAAAATGATATAGTTGTATGTAGATACCCAACAAATTGTTCAATCCCCTCTGAGAACCCTTTCCACAGAACAAAAACATCATCCACAAATATTTTATATGTCAGAATACGTCCACAGAACTCATTATTCCTCACCACATTCTCATATTCCCATTGTGCCAAGGCAAGGTTGGCATAACTATTGGTACATGCTTTGCCAATAGCTACGCCAACCTTATGTGGATAAAATTCTTTGTTAAAAATAGACATTTTCTAAACTTAATTCTAACAGAGTGCACACTAAATCAATGTTCTTAATGCTCAAAGATGCTTCTCTCAAAAGAAGAGTCCTAATATTCTCGGTCCCATGGTGCGCTTACCTTTTTATTATTTTTTGTTTTTGTTCATTAAAGTTTATTTTCTTGCTGTGGTGTGCATCTAGCTTTTCTTCTATTTTGGATTTCTTTTGTTGCTACCTTACCAACCTGAGAACTTTTTGTGAAGCTCAGAAATACTTACCTGAGAATAATGTCAGCAGAGAAATTCCTGGAGAAAATGTTTCAGAGGAGTCTTGACATAGACAGATTCCCAAACCTAATTCTCTGATTCAGAGAAAACATGGTGCTCACAGCCCCCTTGGAGGAATTTTCCTTTTCTTGTGTGATGGTCAGGATGAATGAGTTTTTATTTATTTTTGTGGGAACAGATGGATGTTCTCCCCTGAAATGAGAAGATATGTTATATGTTGAATGTAGGTATGCGTCATTCTACTGTCATACCTCACATTGTGCCAGGGTTGTATGATGTATTTAATGCTGCCTGTAAAAATCCTGAGTCTCACCCTTCAGTTCCCAAAAAGACAGAAAGGCTTTACAAAGTTTCTCAAACTGACAAACATTTGTTTTTCCACCTTAGGTCTGATCTTGTGACTATTTCTACATCTTTGCCAGCTGGAAATAGATTACTGGTTTCGCTGTAGACAGAGAAGGAAAACTACTGGACAGATGTGGTAAGAAAATATTTTCTTCTTCCACTTTAGAGTATAGAATTCATAGCTGTCAGGCACATAGGTAGAAGTTTATTGTGTTATTTGCAGACTGAGAGAATTATCTACTACACTTCCCTCTGAAGGTGTTTCCTATTTGAATATATATGTTTCCAATTTGTTGCAAGTATTGAAATATGCCTTAAAGAGTATGTATGATTGTGCAAAGTACTGTGTCTGAGGTCAGTGCTACTAATACAGTGTTGAGGAGATACACCTGGGTACGTAATCAGAAGTTTGCTGATGAGGTAAAGTCTGAGATTTTAAATTCAGCTTTTGAGAAGTATGTTTTGTTTGGCCAATCTACTACTCAAGTTATCAAATAATTTGGCAGTAGAAGGAAACTGATACAGGGGGTGTCTAAGAGTTTTCAGCTCCAGCTCCCAAATATTCAGAGTCCTTGACTTTTTAAGCCAAATGGTGAACAAAAAAGAGATAGCAGAAGGGGAATAACAAGGACCTTTTTGAAAAAAAAGGACAGTGTAATACACCAGAATGACTGACAGCATTCTTTCCCATAATTCCTACCACTTCTACCTGTCTCTCTTGAAGTGTGTCCCAGAAACTGGCTTTTTACATGCCTCTTTGGCAACAGATTGTTTCAGACTTGTGGGTACTAAAAGTGGTTCAGGAGGGCTGTAGCTGGCACTAGATACAAATATCGCCTTCCTGGGGGGTTCTTCCTTATACTCCAAAAAAAAAAAAAAAAAAAAAAAAAAAAACATAAAACTGATGCCTTCAAATCAAAGGGGCAAAAGCTTATATTCCAAAATGTTTCCGGTACCAAAGAAAGATCTTTCCTTTCTAAATTTATATGTGGAAGTACCAAAAGTCAAAATGTTGACTTTTGAGTCTTTTGCTTCTTATTCCCCCAAGGGAGTTTTATGGTAATATAGATCTAAAGAATGCACATCATCACATTCCCATAGCCACATGCTTCATTAAATTTCTCTGATTCTCTCTATTTGGGTTACATAAGTGTTCTGTATTACCACTGGGATTATCTACAGCTCCCAAGGTATTTACAAAGTGTGTTGTTCCAGTCATAGCTCATTGCAGACTTAGTGGCATTCATAGGTAGGTACTAGGCTATCGGCCCAAGGGCCTAAGTAAGCCTAGCCAGCAAGGTTCCCTGGCTTACGCCACCCACGAAAATTAACTTCCTGTGCCCCTGTTGAGCAGAGCCACAGAAGTGATCCCCGGGGTGTATTTCCTGTTTCCCATCCACTCGTCAAGATTTTTCTTGAAGAGTGCTAATGAGGAACTGTGCTTGACATAGATGGGTAGCTTGTTCCAGAGTATAGGAAGTCTCTAGGACAGGAATCTATCCCTACAGCATGTCCTGTTATTGTGGTGACAAGGTTTAGGTCCCTATAAGCGTGTAGCTCGAAGGGATTGCGATTTCTTTAGGTGTAGCATGTCCAACAGCTCTGGGTTTAACATAGCTTTATATGTTAGGCAGAGATCTCCTCGGAGTAGGCGATATGCTACAGAGTAAAGCTGGGGTTTTTTGAGATAGTCAGTGTAGGGCATCTATTTGAGGCCAGTAATCCTCTTTGTGAGATACTTCTGTGGCCTTTCCAGCTGCTGCAGATGTCTTGTGAGGTACATTCCAAAAGGGGCGTTGTACTCTATAATGGGTCTAATGAGTGCCGAGTAGAGGGGAACAATGACCTCTTTTTTTCTGGTTGAGAACCCTTTTGTGATGAGATGTGCCACATAGAAGGATTTCCTGACTACTGTGGCGATGTGATTATCAAAGGAGAGACTTCTGTCCACCGGGGTCCCAAGGTCTCTTATCACACATTCAGCGTTAAGTAGACTGCCGTTTATGTGGTAGTTCATGGGTACAGAATTTTTACCAAAGGGGATGACAGTGCACTTTTTGGCATTGAGCTTGAGGCCATGCCTTTGACACCAGGTATCTATCTTAGTGAGGCCCTTCTGTAGGATGTCCACATCATTTGGGGACTCGACTATGGTTCCTAGTTTGCTGTCATTTGTGAACTTCGTTAGCCAGAGGCCTTCTGTGTTAGCCTGTACTTCAGAGAAGTAGATTCCAAACAGGAGAGGACCCAGGACTGAACCCTGTGGTACTCCACTTGTCACTGGTCTGAAGTCTGAGTTGGAGTCTGCTACTTTCACAGCGTGGGTTCTGTCAGTAAGCCAGTTGGCAACCCATCTTGTGACATAGAGATTTATACCTAGTTTAGTGAGTTTATCTATAATTCCAGAGTGGGGGATGGTGTTGATATAGATAGGCTGTGTGAACCACCTTACCCTCATCTATGGCTTTGTGACTACTTCAAAGAAGTCTGTCAGGTTTAGGAGACATGATCTGCCTTTTACAAACCCAAACGGTGTGGGGTCCAGAGTTTGGAGATCTCCAATGTCTTTGTTTATGAGTTCCATGATGATACGTTCCATGGCATTGCAGACGAGGCTCTTCAGGCTAATGGGGCGGTAGTTCCCCGGGTCTGTTGTGGCCCCCCCCCCCCTTTGTGGAGTGGGATAACTGTCACGGTGCACCATTCAGTGGGCACAAAGCCTGAGGTGAGGCCATGATTGAACATGGTACTTAGGTGGGGTGCCAGTTCATTCTGTAGTTCATGTAGAAGGCAGCCTGGGATATTGTCCGGTCCCATGGATGCTGTGTTCTTGGCTTTGGAGACTGAGGTTTTTACCTGTGCAGCCATGATTACAGGAACTTTGCATTTTTCCGGTATACAGATGGGCCCTTTAGGGGGTGAGAGGGGGGTAAAGTTATGTTGGCAATATCGGTTGGTTCTGTATATTTAGTGTCATTGTGCTGTAACTTAGAGCAGATCTGAGTGTTGCCATTGAGATTTTTGACATAGCTATAGAATGCTTTGTGGTTGTCTTTAGAATCAGTGGCAGTTTTGTTTTTATAACTAGCTTTGGAGGATTTTATGAGGGATCTCAGCTTCTTACTGAGGCTGACCAGGGAGTTCCTCCAATCGTGGGATTTTACTCTTTTTTGCAACAGTTTCTTTCTTCTGTTGTAGAGTTTGTTTATGGCAGAAGACCACCAGATTGGCTTCCTTTTTTGGAGATAGCATCTTGGTTCTGTTAGGGATAACACGATCCATGCACTCGTGTAAGTGCTTATAAAGTGCATTTGTGTAGGATTCAGCAGTCGTACCTCTCTTGTCCATCTGCATGGGTGTTGTGAAGTTTGCCACTTCTGCCTTAAGAAGCGTGAAGTTGGCTTTGGAGAAATTTTTTACGGTTGTTTTCCTAATGGGGGGTGGGAGTGGGATGTGGATGTCTGGGGTGATTAGCTTGTGGTCGGATCTGACCAACGAGGAGCTGATCTCTGGTGTGGAACACCGGTCACCCATGTTGGTGATGACCAGGTCTAGGATATTGCTGCCCCTGGTGGGGGTGTGGATAAGTTGATCCAAGGTGTTGGAATTGATGATTTCCAGAAAACGTTGAGCAAAAGAGTTGGTACAATGAGTAGTTTTCCCAGTTAATGGTAGGGTAGTTGAAATCACCCATTATTAGAGTGTTGGGTTGTACCTTAATATTTTCCAGTGTATCAAGAAAAGAGGAGTGGGAATCCTGGGGCATGGTGGGGGGTCTGTAGCAAGCTACAATCTGGATTGCGGTTTTGCCCAGAGTTAGTTGAACTTGGATAATCTCGGATGTATTATGCTGAGCAACTAGCTTGGAGGTGTGGATATCCTTAATGAATATGGACACGCCTCCACCTTTAGTGTTTCGGTCCAGGTTTGGTGGCCGAAAGGTGTGGTATGAATTATAGCCTGGTAATACAGGGGTGCTCTCTGGAGCTTTGAACCAGGTCTCTGTCACTGCACAGATGTCAATGTTCACCATTTTAAGGAGTGCCTCGAGTGAGTGCATTTTGAGGTTTCGACTTCTAGCATTGAATAGCATTACCCTCAGATTTTGCTTGCTTGTACCTGTTACGGTGGTGAATTTGTCATTTGAACCTTGCCTAAAAAAGGCACTATAGGGGTGGCAAGAGCCTTTGCCAGCATCTTGAATCCCAAGGGCAACAGGTGCAGGCCATCTCTGGCAAAGCAGCGTGGTCTGTCGATCATAAAACAGAGTTCACCTTTAGTACTGTATTGTTGCTGTAACAAAACACAGGACAGACTGGGAAAAAAAAAAACACCAGAAAATATGTTGAATCAAGAACAGTGTTAATTAAAGCACTTTCATCAAAACAATGTAGTCATGACTTTAGAATCATAAAAATACATGATCAACATATGTGCTTCTGTATTCTGCCATGCCTTTTCCTGAGATGCTTGGAGAACTACATCATATTGATCACTGCAGTAGCCTTTGCTGTATGGGTTGTATTCTTCCAGGGGTATAACAGCTGGCAGCTTCCAAAGCTTCAGGGCACTTTCCAGACACTCAAACCATTAGTCAGCTCAAGCTGACCAGCCTAAAAAGAAAGGATCTGAAGTAGGCAGACTTCATTTGTCTGCAACCTGTGGGTATCGGATCCGAACTCGGATCCGAGCCGGCATTTCAAAAGCTTAGGCTCCGAGCTCCTAGCTCCTCCCTCTACCCATAACCCCTTGCCAAGCCCTGACTGACCTCAGATTTCGTTTGCCGCTTTCAAGTTGCGACGGATTCCTTGAGCTCCTAGTGCAGATAAGTTTTCTGACAGGAAAATTTTGTAAAATTTAACCTTTTTTGATTTATTTAAATAGAAGTGTGTCTGTTAGGCTTTCCTTCCTCTACCTTTTATTTTTTCTTCCCGGGTTTGCGTAGTTTGAGTGGTTTGTGTGTGTTTAGGCCTGTTAGAGCTAGAGTATGTCTGAAGCCCATAAGGCAGTTTTTTCTAAGTGCACCGAGTGTGGCCATAAGCTGTCCCCGGCGGATGGCCACACTCGTGTGTTAAATGCTTGGGGGGTGGACACCTGTCCTCTGGTTGTACCATTTGTGCAGGGTTCAACCCCGAGCTTTGAGGGAGCGGAGGTCGAAGCTGGTTCTGGCGGACTTCTCCCTCCAGATACCGCTTCGGCTTCTGCCCCTTCTACACAGCAAGCAGTTGCTGTGGGCTCTCCTCCACCGGCTGGGACTCAACCTCCCTCTAAGATGCCGGAGGAGAGAGAGTCTTCTAGCGAGAGAGAAAGAAGGAGAGGCACAGGAGAGGCACCACAAACGGAGAGCTGAAACCTCTAGTTCGGCTCCTCCATCCAAGCGGGCCTCTCCTGTGCCTTCTAGCTTTCCTCCTCCTCGGCTCCACTCCCCTCGGTTCTCTCCTGGGCCCGAGGAGGAGGAGGCTAGCCCTTCAGCGAGGTCCCCAAGGCGGCTCTCTAGGTCCGCTTCGGTGGCCTCGACTAGATCTACCTTCTCCATGAGTGAAGCAGACATGGACCGGATGATGAGGGAATTCATCCAGGCCCAAATGCAAATGGGAGTGCTCCTAGCCCCCCCCATCCGGGAGGGGCTTCGACCCCATTTTTCGCCCCTTTGGCTCCTTCTCCGACCCACACTATGGGTTCGGAGCTGTCGGCGCCGGGCAGAGTTGGATCCGGGGGTGGGTCGGATCCGATGGGTCGGCGCACCTCGGATCCGTCCCATCCCTTGAGTGCTTCGGGTACTTTGGACCCGACCTCTCGGAGCCGAGGACCGAGCCTCGGATCCGAGGGAGCTGGTGTGTCTTCGGCTCCGTCTAGGTCGGAGCACACCGGTCTCGGATCCGACGGTCTGCTCGCTCCGATCCGCGGCCGGATCCGAGTGGGGTCGGCTCGGGGTTTAGAGAAGCTGGCTCCCCCTCGGCCTTCGACGTAGTGGAAAGGGCACTGTTGAGGACTTCCGGACCCCCGGTCCCTGCCACGGCTCCATCCCGCACTCCCTTGCAGTTGGGCCAGGCTCCCACCAGCCGGTCCCAGGGACAGCCCGCCTCTATGTCCCAAGTAGTTCCCTTGGAACATCCAGCTGCGGAAGAGTACTCCTCGGACAGCCCCGAAGAAGTACCTCGAAGCGTAAGTGCAAAAGGAGGCACATGGACTCCCGAGTCCGTTACAAGACACAGACTTGGATGAAGGGGAAGGCTCCCCAAGGTCACCCCTGAAGACGTCTCATTTGGAGACATTATGGAAATGTTGAGGATCAGGGGGTGGTCTGCCCCAAGGCCTCCTCAGACGAGTCTGTGTTCTTGGAGGCATTCGAGGCGGCCCATCTACCTCTTGGGTGTCCCTCCTGCCGACCCTCTGGTGGACCTTATATCCACCAGAGCGTGGAAGGATCCGGACACCGTTGAGCCTGTACCCAAGCGCCCTGACCGTATCCTTTCCCCTCCGGCGGACCGCACTCACTGGAGCAAAGGCCCCCCAGTAGATGCCATGATGATGGCTGCAGCCACTAAGAGGAATTGGCCCAGGAGAGTCCCTCTATGCATCCTCCGGGCAAGGAGTCCCGCTCGATGGATCGCATTGGGAAGCGAGTTTTCAGTTCAGCAACCTTCTCTTTGAGAGCGCTGAACTACATGGCACACGTCATCAGGATGCAGCGGATTTGATTAAAGAATACGCTGCATCTCCCCCAGAGTCCATGTCGGGTGAGGACAAGCAGGTATACTCCACCCGAATGGCCACTCTTAGAGCAGTTTCTAACACATCTATGCGGCTACTTTCTCACGCTACTGAGGGAGCCGCTAGAGCCAGCGGAGCAGGCCTAGTCATGAGGCGGCAGGCCTGGCTCCGCCACTGTGATTTCGCAGAGCCCTTCAAGGCGACTTTCGCGAATGCCCCCTTTGATGGTTCTGCCTTGTTTGGCAAAACTGTTTGCGAAACATTGGTCCAGAGCGAGAAGGACGGGAAGACGCTGTCTGCCGTCGGAGTCCGCTTCTCAGCTCCCCAGAGGTCCTTCTCGAAGAACCAAAAGGGACAGAAGAAGATGTGGTTCCGGAAGTCGCAGCAGTCCCAACCTGCTCCGGATAACCAGTCCTCCCGTGGCAGAGGAGGACAGGGAGGTCGCCGTCCTAGAGGCAGGGGGGCTCCTAGAAACTTTGGGTCCAGAGAACCTTTCTCTGATAGGCCCACGCAGCAGCCCTGAAGGGTTGCCCGGCTGTCCGTCTCTGGAGGCAGTCGGGGGGCGCTTTTCGAGGCACCTAACTTCTTGGGAGTCCATCACAACAGACCGTTGGGTGCTTCGCGTGATATCCAGAGGTTATACAATTCCCCTGTACAAAGTTCCCAGATCTCGCAGCCTCCCAGATGTTCCACCCGACCAAAGGGAGGCAGCAGCTATCGAAATCGGACAGCTGCTAGAAAAAAGAGCTATCCAGTGCGTCCCCCCAGATCAAACCGGGTCAGGGTTTTACTCCAGGTTCTTTTTAGTGCCAAAGAAAACGGGGGACTTAAGACCGATCTTAGATCTTTCCCTGCTGAACCTGTCAGTAACCAAGCAAAAGTTCCGGATGGTCACCCTTCAATCTATACTCCCCCTCTTGAGGGAGAACGACTGGATGTGCTCCATCGACCTCAAGGACGCGTACTACCACATTCGCATGGACAGACGATCCAGGAGGTTTCTTCGCTTCCGGCTGGGAGCCAGTCATTATCAGTTCAGGGTCCTCCCCTTTGGTCTCACCTCAGCCCCCAGGGTGTTCATCAAGGTTCTAGCGGTTGTAGCGGCCCACCTGAGGCTCCAGGGATTACAGGTCTTTCCGTACCTGGACGACTGGCTGTTGACGGCATCATCAAGGCATCTTCTGTGCTCAGCCAGGGACTACTTCCTTCGTATAGCCCCAAGGCTGGGCATCACTATCAACTGGGAGAAATCTTTACTGCACCCCACACAAGTTATAGATTTCATAGGAGGAAGGCTAAACACCAGGTCAATGCGAGCCTTCCTCACCCCAGACAGAATTTCCAACCTGAAGTGTCATGTCGCAGCGGTCCTGCAACCATTCCCGACAGCAGCTTCGGTCCTGAGGGCCCTAGGTTCGATGGCGGCAGCTATCCCGCTTCTTATTCATGCGCGCTTACGCATGTGGGTTCTTCAATGGACCCTTCAGGTTCAGTGGTCCCCTCTCTGTTCCTCTCTCAACACTCCGATAGCGGTCAGCAAAGCATGCAAGGATTCCCTTCTTTGGTGGCTTCGATCTCCGGAGCCTCTGACAGGGAGACCTTTTTATGCAGCATTTCCCCGAGCCACAGTGACCACGGACGCTTCTTGCCTCGGGTGGGGGGGGCATTCTGCGGGGAAGATTGTCCAAGGCACGTGGAACTCCACAGAGACTTTGTTGCATATAAATGTCCTGGAAATGAGGGCTGTGCTCCTAGCGTTGCAAGCACTTCACAACGTTCTTCCTTCAGGGACTATTGCGATTCAGACAGACAACATGTCGGTAGTCTGGTACATCAACAAACAGGGAGGAACCAGGTCCTATCCCCTTTGTCGAGAGGCCATGAGAGTCTGGGAATGGGCAATTTCCACCAAACGCTTTCTTGTAGCAACGCACATTCCGGAAAATCCAACATCCTTGCGGACAAACTCAGTCGCACCATTCTTTCCCCTCACGAGTGGTCTCTCAATCCTCAGGTAGTGAAGAAGATTTTTGCCGTTTGGGGGCAACCCTGTTGCGATCTTTTTGCCTCTCACTCAAACGCCAAATGCGACAATTTCTTCGCTCTGTTTCCCACCAGGGAATCCCGAGAGATGCGCTGGTGCATGCTTGGCCTCCCGGTCTCCTTTATGCCTACCCTCCACTACCTCTAATGCAGAGGCTTCTGCAGAAAGCCAACAGTTTGGGGAGCAGAATGATTCTCATTGCCCCGTTCTGGCCTCGTCAACCCTGGTTCCCCTTTGTATGGTCTCACAAAGTGAATCCACCCTGGATTCTGGATCCGATTCCGGATCTCATCTCCCACCCTCTGGGAATTTCGGTCCCCAATCTACGCACCCTGAAATTGACAGCTTGGCTGCTCCAGTTCCATCCTTGATTAGGACTCCCGGTATATCGTCACCGGTCAAGGCCATCCTAGTGGCGGCTCATAAACCTTCCACTAGGCAGGTTTATCGGAGTAAATGGAAGAGATTCTCTATTTGGGCGGTCCAGAAAAGTTTGGATCCTTTTTCAGCACCTATGTTGGCAGTGCTGGATTTTTTAACGGACCTCTTTCATCAAGGGGCGGCAAGTTCTTCCACGATTAAGGTACAATTGGCAGCCATCTCTCATTATCACATTGGTCATGAGACAGCTCCCCTCATGACGGCGAAATTGTGCAAAACCTTTCTTAAAGGGATTGTTTTGTTGAGGCCTCCAGTCAAAGAGATTGTACCACCTTGGGACCTATCTTTAGTTCTGCAAGCCCTTACTGCTCCTCCCTTCGAGCCTGCAGCTACTACAGACCTGAAGTACCTTTCCTGGAAGACTGCCTTCTTAGTAGCTATCACTTCAGCCAGAAGAGTGTCTGAACTTCAGGCTCTATGCGTCAAGCCTTACCTTTCCTTCTTTCCAGATAGGGTGTGCCTCAGGACCAATCCATCTTTTCTTCCAAAGTCTCTTCAGAATCTAATATCAACCAATCAATCAACTTACCTGTGTTTTTCCCAAGTACTCAAACAAAGGAGAATACAAATTGCATTCCTTGGATGTTCATAGACAATTACGATTTTATATTCACAGAACAGCTGGTCACAGGCAATCAGATCAGCTGTTCGTCTCCTTTGCTAAATTTGCTTTGGGTAAAGCAGTTTCTAAAGTCACACTATCGAGGTGGATTGCTAATTGTATTCTGCAGGCTTATGACACTTCAGGTAGACCTGCTCCTCAGAGGGTTACGGCTCATTCTACTAGGGCAGTCTCCACATCAGCCGCCTTTAAGTCCCGTGTGTCATTGGATGATATCTGCTGCAGCCACTTGGGCCTCACCTCATACCTTTATTTCTCATTATAAGGTGGATGTTGTTTCCAGGGAAGAGCATCCTTTGGCTCAGCGGTGCTCGAACATCCTTCCATGACGGCCGCCCAAGATTCAGGTAGCTGGGGACTCTGTCCCACAGGTTGCAGACAAATGAAGTCTGCCTACTTCAGATTTAGAAGTTATGTACTCACCATAACGTTCCATCTGAGTAGGTGACTTCATTTGATGCAACTATCCCCTCCATCCCCCTGACCTTTATACAGCGAGTATTTATGCTTTGTTCAGGTACTGTAGTCAGTATTATATAGGCAAACTCAATCTGAGGTCAGTCAGGGCTTGGCAAGGGGTTATGGGTAGAGGGAGGAGCTAGGAGCTCGGAGCCTAAGCTTTTGAAATGCCGGCTCGGATCCGAGGTCGGATCCGATACCCACAGGTTGCATCCAAATGAAGTCACCTACTCAGATGGAACGTTATGGTGAGTACATAACTTCTAATTTTGTGCACCAAGTTGTACAGGGATTTTCTGCCACTGAAGTGAGCGCTCCTCTGTGGACTTTCAAGGTTTGACGGTTGGCTTGTGCTGTTCATTGCTAGGCAACTTTCACTTTTAAATATTTATTGCTTAATTGTACTTTCCTGGTTAGGAAAGTTATTTTTTACTAGGAGCTCATGTTTTAATAAGCTGTCGCGAGACTTAACTGTAATTTTAAACTGGACTGTACTTTTTTTCCTGTCAGTTTAAACGTTGTTAAAAGCAGTTGAAAATCTTTTATTTTCTGGAAGAATTGTGTTTATTTTACTTTGGGGGGGGGGTAGCAAAGCATATTAGTGTTTTTTTTTAGTGTGCTTTAATTGGGGGAAAAGTGTCTTTACAATTTTAAATATTTACTGGCTTGTGCTGCTTGTTTACCCCATGAAAGAGGCAGCATTTTCATCTTGACCATATAACGAACTACCGGTCATGTTGCCAGTACTTTCAGCCACAAAAAGAAAAAGTTAAACAGCCTTTGTCACTGTACCAGGGTAGCAGTTTGCTTCAGCCATACATGGGTGACTATGCCGTGACCAAAATTGATTCCCTAGACCACTCCTGTTTTACCACATATCCCTCTGGTGTACCACCTACAGCTACTGTGGGCTGGGGGTTAGCCATGTCCTTTACGGCTGCCCCTTCAGAGAGCAAAGGGAGAACCACTCTAGTCAGTCCTGGGAGAATCAGCAGGAAGGTCTTCCCTGATTAGTCAGAATGTTGTGCCCATTCTCGGGGAAGCTGCTGTCATTACCAGCACTGTTGGCCCCATTTTCCCTTTTTTTGACACCTTTATTGAATTATCCCTTAAGACATGGGAAAGCATACATTTATATAAAAGAAAGCAAATCATATTAACATGTGCCTGGTTACAAACGTTGTATATCACATATGTTTTTTGTATAACTATCATCAATCCATCGTTGCATAAGTTGCTCATTTCCTGCCTTCCTTTAAGTGTCACTTCTCCTCCAAAACATTATTCTGCATGCATTGTTCCCAGAAATTCAATTTTTCTATGTAATTTGCTGCTACCATCTTCTAAAGATCCTACTTCCAGTTCTTTATTATCTGTTAAAATATTCAATACTTCAATTACAGTTTGTTTTGACTTTGATTTCCCATTTTCTAGTAATTGTTTTTTTGGCAGCCACCAGAATTAAACTTAGCAAGGCCTTACTATGTCTAGGAAATTCAGGTCTTGTATCCCAGCTCAAAAAAATAATTTCCTTTGTTACACCCATTTACTCACTCAGTATTTCCGAGTAGGACATTACTGAAGTCTGCCAACTCATTGCAACTCATTACACTTCCAGAACATATGTTCCCACTTACCTTTTTTTCCCCATCACACCTCCAACATGTGCCTTCTACCTGAAGAAGAATTCTTTGGAGTCTGTTGGTGTATAAAAATAGCTATGTCAACACTAATCCTAAATCTTGCAGACTTTGTTGTATATTTTACACATGTCCTCCCATTGTTTCCTCATGAAATGCTTATCCAGTCTCTCTTCCCAATCTTTTCTAACCTCCTGTGATTGATTCCTATAGTTATCCTACAGTATTTTACATGCCCTACTAATATCCCTTTTTAACAGCAGCTTCTATTCTAGATTCAACTAAAAACTATACTAGATCAGTTATTTCACTTAGGATTCCCCTATCCCTTTCTCTCTTTCTTTACTCTGATATCAATCCCTGATAGGGAAAGCAGTCTCTAGCCTGGAGTCCAAAAGTCTTCTTGGCCTCCTTCCATTCTGTTATTTTTCACTCTCTAGTTATTTTTCACTCTCTAGTTATTTGCTCCCAATACATTGGTTTCTTTTTTCCAATTTTATCTGATAAATTCCAGCCCTCTCATGCCTTTTCTGTGTACCATTAATCGCAGTCATCCCCATCAGCAAAATCTCCTTTCTCTAGTCTTTTGTTGACTTAGTTCGTACAATACTTTCTGCTGCTTTATGACTATAATATTCTGTATGGCTGCTGCTGTTTGGATCTGCATCCAAAATTCCAGTTTCCTCCCTGTTTCATCATCATCCCATTCTACTTTGATTTATGGCTTTCTTCTTGTGTTATGTATATGAGCCTTAACTCTGTAACTCTAAAATATCCCGTCACATCAGGTAATCCTAAACTACATTGTTCTATTGGAAGGATCAACCGATCCCACTTGACCCTTGCCCTTTCCCTCCCCAGATAAATTCTTTCAACTCTTTATTAATTATTGTCCACAACTACTTCTCTGGTTGATAACTATGTCTGACCTGTATATAAAACTAAAGGGACTAAAAACATTTTCACTGATTGTATATTGCTGTCCACAAACAAGAGTTACCAGTTTCTTAGTTTTTGTATTATCTTTTGTTTAGTCTCTTCCCACAGTTCCTTAGCTGTCATAACAAAATCCCATTTTATCCATACTCCTAAATACTTCATTTTATCACATCCCCATAAATCTGGGTATTGCTGGACCATTTCATTTGTGTGTACATAGTTTACAGCTATAGCCTATATTTTATCTTCATTAATTTTGTATCCCGAAAAGACTTTAAACTGTCTCAAGATGTTCTGCAATGCTGAGATGTCCTTTTCTAGTTTTATCAATTACAAAATAATACCATCTGCAAAATAGTCAGCTTTTCTTGATTACCGTACCATTTATATCCTTGAATGTCTGATTCCCTTATTTTCTTGCCAGTGGCTCTAAATATAAAATAAATAAAGGGGAAAGAGGACTCCCTTGCTGGTTCCTCTGTTCAGATGCAGCTTGTCAGGGAGGAACCCTCCCACTTTAATTTTTGCCTCTGATCCCTCACATATCCTCCTAATTAACCTTATTATTGTATCAGGGAATGTGGTGCTGCGGTAGCGTTGTCGCCTCACAGTAAGACGCTGTCCGGTTCGATTCTCAGCTAGAGCGTCTTCTACGTGGAGACATGCGTGAATGGGCGTGCCTTCGTTGAAGGTTGTGCGTCAGGCCTGGCAAGCCGGTACGTAAAACTCAACTGCCAATCATTAGCAGACCGGAGTTCCGCTGTGGCGACCCCTAACTGGGAAAAGCCGAAAGACACAAACAATTGTATCAGGGAATGCATATGCTTCCATTTATATGCCCTAGTTATAAAATCCCAGCTTACTCTGTCAAATGCTTTCTGTGCATCAAGACCCACCAAAAACAGCTGTATTTTCTTACACTCTGCTTCCTTCTTGGATTATCATTGTTCTATTAATATTGTCAAATGTTTGCCTTCCCTCCACAAAACCAAGTTGATCCATATGTATCAATTCTGACAACACCTTTGCCATTCGTTTAGCAATTCTAGACATAAACTCTTTGTTGTAACTGTGGTATAAAATTGAAAAGGGCCTATATATGAAGCTGGGTCTGACAGCTTTCTTCAGGATGTTAGTGCTTTCCATCCTTTTAAAATACTGTTAAACAAAACTTTCTAGATCTTTAACACATTCTTTCCTCCTAGCTTCCAAACCTCTATACCATGTATTCCTGGAGACTTTCTTGCAGGTTGATTGTACGTCACAGTTTTTTTATCTCATCTCCTCTTGTAACTTTTAATTGCCAAGCCTCATCTACCTCTAACCTTGGCATGCTTACATTTCCATAAATATTTCCATTTGTGCTCTTTCTAGATTTCTGCATTTCTCTGCTTTATACAACTGTTCATAATTTTTCAGAAATATCTTAATACCTCTACAGAACATCTAGTTATTTTCTTGCTATAGGCTCCCTAAGTTTGGCAACGACCCTTTCTACCTTCCATTGCCTAAGTCTTTGTGCTAAAAGTTTTTGTACTCTGTAGTTATTATAATAAAAAAAAAATTGCTGAACAGCAATTGGCTCCATTTTTCCTATCAAAAAGAAACAGAAACTGAACGTATCTACACCTTCTCAAATTTCCTTAGACAGGAGTAGTTTACTCGGTGTGGCTTACTGTTTAATTCAGGTTGTCGATCCTTCTTGTAGTTTCTGGTAAAAAAATAAATAAATAAAAAATAGAAGAGAAGAGAGACCTCTTTTCCTGCAGAGATTCAAGATTCTGAACCTGGACAGGAAGATGAAGTGACAGATACATTTCTGATCCAGACTCTGGAGCGCTAATTTTTTGATTCTCCATTTAGGGTTTCTCATTCTCTGAGACTATTGCTAGAATGTGCTTTCTGTGGTAGAGCAGTGAGATTTCTCAGCCCATCAGAAAATGCTATGAGTTGTTGGAGAAGGAATATCCAGAACCTGTACCCATCCCTCTTGTTCTGTCTACTTTAATGTTTAAAGGATATGTGTTGCTGCCTGTAATTTTCATGACGATCAGCCAGCTGACCCTAAAAAGGCATAAACTTCCTTGATCGTTTAAGCTTTTATACAGTTTCCATGCCTGACCCAGCAGCTATAACTTTAATTGATCCCACAGCTGCTAAACGGTTAATTCCAATCCTACTCTTTAAATTATTGATAAGTATGGGTAAAAAGTGCATACGTCTGCAACTTTGATTTTCGGAATTTTGAATCGTCAGGTTCATATGTTAATGTTTATTCTTACTGAGTGTGAAAGTATGAGGAATATTTTTCTGCAGTTTTTTCTTGAGGAAAATTTGCTTTGAATAATGTAGTTTATTCTATTGCAGAGGTTATTACTCATTGTTTATAGTGACTCTGTTGACACTTCATCTAGGGCTGTGGCCACTGGTACTGTTTTGAGGAGGTGTGTCTGGGTGTGTCCTCAGAACTTCCTAAAAGATGTGAAAAATGAGATTTAAATTATACTTTGGATAGAGACTTAGTTTTTGGTCCTTCTGCTGCAGAGCTTACCAAAAAGGGCAAGTTGATCCAGGCAGTCTCTCAGATTTTTCAGGCCTCTTTTTCCAAATTTTCCTATGGATTCTCTACCCTCTTGTCCAATTTTGGTAAGGAAGAAAATAATTTCAGCAAAATATTGGTAAACAGACGTTTAAGAAGCAATGGCTTTTGGTTCCAAGAAAGAAAACAGGACACCCTCCCCCCCCAAACTAAGGACAGTGTAACAAGTCAGAATGACTATTTTAGGGACCATGTCCCCTTCCCCCCTGTGTACTTTAGCAGTCTGTTTTCCCTTCCAGAAAGTCAGAATCTCTACTTCTCTCTTTCGCAACAGATAGTTTTGGACAAATGGGTTCTGAAGATAATTCATTAAGGTTACAGATGGCAGTTTGAGGAATTTCCTCCTTTTTTAGGGGGCAATTTTTCATGAACCAGACCAGACTCCTTTATTTTCCCTTTTCTTTCAACATATGTTGTCTCAGGAAGTAATAGAACCAGTACCTCGTTCCCAGTTTGGGAAAGTTTTTTATTCAAGGACATTTTGCGTGTCAAAGAAAGAAAATTCCTGGAGACCAGTTCTGGATGTTTCTTTCCTAAATCAATGTGTGACAGTGCCAACGTTCCAAATGCTATCACTTCACAACCTGTTACCTCTTTTTCCTCATTTAAAGCTTATAATAACACTAGATTGAAGCAATGCTTATCACACCCCTATTCATCCAGATTTCAAACATTTCTTAAGGATTTTTTTGTCTGGATCACATCATCAATACTCTGCTTTACCTTTTGGACTATCCACTGCACCAGGAGTGCCCACAATGTGTCTAGCTCCAGGTATAGCTCATTGCATGCCCAAGCTTTCCATATTTAGACAACGTGCTTATCTTTGCAGAGACATTTTATCAAGAATCTCTTAATTGCATGCTAGATCTCTTAAACAAGCTGGGATTCCAAGAGACTCCATCACACATGATTGTGTTCCTGGAGTATCTGCTAGACACCTTAGTTCAAAGAGCTTTTCTTTCACAGAAAAAAAAATTCAGATCTGTATCTAAATCTATTTTGGGGTTTTCCACTCCGACTTTGGTCTCCACAAGGGGAATACCTAAGGGTTTTGTGTTTCGTGGCATCCCTGACTTGATGATAGACCTGGCAAGAGTCTACATGAGGAAGTTATAATGGTACCTGAAATCTCTTTTGTACCAGCACCAACACAAATTATCTTTTCAAATCCCAGTTCTGGGGTTTGTCAGAAGAGAAATCACGTTATCTCCACCAAGTATTCCTAAACCTGGGTTTTCCTTTCTCCCCTCCTATCCAACTCGGACTTTGTTTGGTTAGCAGTTCCAGGAGATATAAAAGTGTAAAGTATTTTGGATACTAAGGACAGACACAAGCACATAAATATAAAGGAGATGTTTGGTCTAATCAAGGCACTCAACTCACTGAATCATCTTTGATCACCTGGACCTCTTCCAAGTTGTTACAGACAATAACTCAGTCATGTGGTACATTAGTAAGCAAAGGGAACCAGATCTTAACCCCTTTGTAGACTAGCTATGGTAGTTTGGGATATATATTTACAGCATAATCTCACTCTACAGGCATCCTACATCCAGTGAAAGCAAAACTGAGTGCCAGACAAGCTGAGCAGGACAAAGCCAAAACCTTACGAATGGAAACTAGATCTGGGTGGTCTTCCAAGATTTGATTTCTCTTGTGGGGAGTCCTCAAGTAGACATTTTTGTATAGTCTCTGAACAGTTAGCTAGCAAAATTCTGCAATAGGACTCAATGCAAGAAGGCCCAGAAGACCGATTCCTTTTTCTTTCCTTGCATAGGAATGCTTATGTATGCTTTTTCACCCTTTCCACTGGTATCTGAATGGATGGATGAACGAGATTCCCACTGTCCCTCCCTTCTATCTAGTGAAACCACAGCCAAGGGAAAAGGCTTGACAGAATCAGCAGGGAAAGAAGACCCTGTTGAGCTTGACTCTAGTCTGGCACTGTGAAGAGACATGAGAGGTGTAGAATAAGTGGGACGTCTCGGCCGCTGGTGAAATACACATTACTCTTATTTTTTTCACTTACCTGGTGAGGTGGGGGGGTTGCTTCTGGCTCCAAGTGCCCGGGCATCTGGGCACGACCCGCTCCTGGGATAGTGTCAGGTGGGGAGTTTGACTGGGGCAGTACACCTGTCAAAGAGTAATGCAGGTGTCCTAAGGCGAGCTCAGGGAAGACAGAAACCTCCCGTGGAGCAGAAGGGCAAAAGCTTGCTTGATCTTTATTTTCAGTATTAATACAGACTGTGAAAGTGGGGCCTCACGATCCTTTTGTTTTTTTGGGTTTTAAGCAGGAGGTGTCAGAAAAGATACCACAGGGATAACTGACTTGTGTTGGCCAAGTGCTCATAGCCTTCAATGTCGGCTCTTCCTATCATTGTGAAGCAGAATTCACCAAGCATTGGCTTGTTCACCCACTAATAGGGAATGTGAGCTGGGATTAGACCATCGTGAGAGAGAGGTTAGTTTTACCCTACTGATGTGTTGTTGTGATAGTAATCCTGCTCAGTATGAGAGGAACCGCAGGCTCAGACATTTGGTGTACGTGCTTGGGTGAAGAGCCAATGGTGGGAAGCTACCATCTGTGAGATTATGACTGAATGCCTCTAAGTCAGAATCCCGCCTAAATGTAATGATACCACAGTGCTGTGGATCTACGGTTGGCCAGGGAAAGCCAGCCACAAGGTCAGCGAGGAGCGCTGCTAGTCACTGGGTTGGAGAGTAGACGGAAAGGGGCCGGCTATCTACAGCAGTGCATTGCACTTTCGTGGGGAACTGGGTACTAAATCATTCATAGATGATCTGATGAAGGAAATCCCAAGATCTTTATGGTTGCTCCTTTCTGTTGCAAGCAACAGTAGATGTCCTTCTATTCCCATTTTGCAATATTCTTACTGTGGGATCCTCTGCCTCAGGCGTCTCAAACATCAGGCTCCTATGCAAAAGCTTTAACCCTGGTTTCTGCCGGGTGCGTGGGATGTCACACACAGGGCCATAAACCACGGGCCTTAAAATGTGATGTCTGCACGCACAGACCTCAGAACTTCTCTGCTGCAGTCGAACGTCAGAACGATCGCTTCGGTCTGTGCTCTTGGAGATGTCTTCAGATAAGTACCCCGTTGGGGAATTTCCTTTTCTTCTTGCTTGAGCGTTGGTTGCTTTGCCCTTATTATTTAGCCAATGTCTGCTAGAAAGAGTAATGTAAGTGCGGATGTCAGATTCCGCACAAGGACTCACATGGACTTTATTCTGCTTGTTTCAAGAACACAACCACCGTTGTCAGAAGGACCCCAGCCCCATCCACCTCTTCCTCTAGACACAGAAAAGGATCTAGAAAGGCACCTTCCCCAAGGGCAGCCCCTCCTCAACCTACCACCAGGCAGCCCTTTCGGGACAGAAACAATAATGCATGACTGCCTCAGCCACCTCCCCCTCTTGTCCTGCTTCTTTCACTGCCTACCCCCTGGAAAAAAGTCACTTCAGACTGCTGGGTATTAGCAATAGTGAAAAAAGGATACTTCATATCCTGGCAGGAAAGGCCCCTTCTACAAGGCACCCCCTTCCCACCCAAAAACCAGTTTCACCTAATCCCTCAGGTCATCCAAGAGCTACTTGCCCAAGGGACCATAGAAAGCGTCCCCTCAGGCCAACAAGGGAGGGAGTTATTCTAGGCTCTTACTAGTGCCAAAAAAGGATGGCCCTTGGAGACCCATTCTAGATTTGTCCTTCCTAAACCTTTTTCTGAAGTCCCTTCCTTCAGACTGTTATCACTACAAAGCCTTCTTCCATTATTGTCACCCAAAGCATTCATGGCCACTTTGGACTTGAAGGAGGCATACCTCCACATACCCATCCATCCATACCTCCGCATACCCATCCATCCAAATTACAGAAAGTATTTGCATTTTGCTGGATCCTCTTCACACTATCAATTTACTGCCTTGCTCTTTGGTTTATCTACTGCACGAAGGATCTTCACAAAGTACCTATCCCCAGCAGTAGCCTACTGCAGAACAAAACACATTCAAATCTACTCCTGTCTAGATGTGCACATCTGCAGAGAAGCAGAGCAAAAGGGAGCAATTGTGAGTTTCCCTAGTATGTAGTTTAAGTCCCAAGGGGTGGAATAGGTCTATTTGGTGGTCTGATGAGGAAAGCATTCTCAAGAAACACTTAATATTCACTATGTCCCAGCTCCAGAGCTTGGGGTTTACCCTCAACCTGGCAAAATCATCCCTCTCCCCAGCCCAAGACAAAGCATTCCTGGGCTGCAGGATAAGAACCAACTTGATGAAGGCTTTTCTTCCTCAGGGCAAAGTATCCTCCGTAGTCAACCACTTTCACGAACAACTCCTGGTCACCCACATGTTGTCCAGGCAGTTCATGCATCTCCTAGGCCTCATGGTATGCTATCCCTAGCCAGGCTGCATATGAGGAAGCTCCAGTAGTACATAAAAAATGTCTAGTCATGTACCCTTCCTACCCTGCCTGAAGACAGAGTTGAGTTGGTGGGTCCAGCAAGTACACCAGAACCCAAGCCTGCCTTTGCAACCTACCAACCCTGTACAATTCATACACTCAGATGCCTCTGATCTAGGGTGGGGAGCAACTTATGAATGACCTCAAGGTGCAAGCTCAATGGGAGCCCTCCCTCCAGAAAAAAAACATATCAACATAAGGGAGATGATGCTCCATCTAGCCGTTACAGACCTTCCTCCCTCTAATGCAACCAGGTCCCCTCAAACTATTCACAGACAATACAACTGTGATGTGGTACAGGCTAACAGTGCAGGCATGGGAGCTAGCCACTCAGTACAACATTACTCTGCAGGCAGATCCTTCTCTCTGCATCATGAGTGGATGTTGCACAGAGATGTGTTTTTAGACATTGTCCACCAGTGGGGCACACCACAAATAGATCTTTTTGCCTCCCCTCAGAGCAGACAATTGCAGCTATTCTGCTCCAGGGA
The DNA here is from genome assembly GCF_019279795.1 of Protopterus annectens. Classification (NCBI taxonomy): domain Eukaryota; kingdom Metazoa; phylum Chordata; order Ceratodontiformes; family Protopteridae; genus Protopterus; species Protopterus annectens. The sequence continues at coordinate 184,852,073 of NC_056746.1, read as the reverse complement.
TCCATCCACACTAGCCTGGAGAGTGAATGCCTTCTCCATTTCATGGAATGAACTGTTCCCTTTATGCCTTCCCTCCCTTCCCACTCGTTCAGAAAGTCCGTCTAAAAATCCAGAGTGGCAAACCAAAAACCTTGCTGGTGACTCCCTATTGGCCAAGGCAGCATTGCTTCCCCCTTCTTCAATCTCTTGCCAATGGCAATCACCACAAGTTGCCTCACAAGGTGGACCTGCTCACACAGCAGAAGGGATCTCTCATTCATTCACACCTGAAGAAGCTCTGCTTAACCCTCTGAGTGATAAACTCTTGATTCCCTTCAGACACCTGTACTCAGAGGATGTGCTATCCATCCTGCAGGAGGCCAGGAAACCTACTACCAGGAGATCCATCTATGTTTCCAAATGGAAAAGATTCTCCATATGGTGTTTCCAAAGGCAAAGGGACCCCTTCCAAGTGGACGTTCCACTAGTCCTAGCCTATGTGTGTGAGCTCATAAAATCAGAGCTTTCATATTCTTCAGTGAAAGTACACTTCTCTATTATTTCTGCCTACTTACCTTTGGATCCACCTCTTCTTTCCAGGCTGGATGTCAAACTATTCTTAAAGGGGGTTCTCTACATCAGACCACCAAATAGACTTATTCCACCCCTTGGGACTTAAACTACATACTAGGGAAACTCACAATTGCACCCTTTTGCTCTTCTTCTCTGCAGATGTGCACATGGAAAACTGTCCTGTTAGTAGCCCTTACTTCAGCCAGGAGGGTTTCTGAACTACAAGCATTCATGGCATCCCCACCCTTCACAGTCTTCCACAAAGATAGGGTGATCCTTTGCACCAATCCCTCCTTCATGCCCACAGTGGTCAGTGAGCTGTTTTTCAATCAGTTCATTCGTTTACCCACCTTCTTTTCCTCTCTCTCCTCAAAATGACAGTGAGAGACAAAACCAAAGCCATTAGAAAGTCCAATCAGCTCTTTGTGTCCTTCCACCCCAGGGCCCTGGGCAAGGCTTTATCCAAACAAACTATATCCTCCTGGATACGAAAATCTATTTCCTTCTGCTCCTCTTACCTTGGCAAAGACTTGCATTACAATGTTAAGGCACAATCTGCAAGAACTGTGGCCTCTTCTGGAGCCTTCCCCAAAGGTCTGAACACAGACACCATTCTTGAGGCAGCCATATGGTCCTCTGTACATACCTTTACCAAACATTATAAATTGGACCATGTCTCTAGAGCCAGGGCAGGATTTGCAAGGGCAATCCTGCATGGATTCCTGGAAACTGCAACCTCTTCCACCACCCCTTCCTCTTCTTGAGCTGTGGCACTCTCCCACAGTAAGAATACTGCAACATGGGAATAGAAGGACATAATTAGTTGTGTAAAATCTTACCATAGCCATAGATGTCCTTCTCTTCCGTGTTGCAGTATTCCTCCCCATCCACCTACCCCTTCATTACATTTACCCTGTGTAGATGGCATCTTCCTTGAATTCCTTGCAATGTTGTCCGACTGGGCAGTCATTTCTGAGGTCTTTGCATGCAGATGTCATATTTAAGGCCCGTGGTTTATGGTCCTGGATGTGATGTCCCACGCACCTGGCAGCAACCAGGCTTAAGGTTTTGCAAAGGAGCTGGATGGTTGGGTCACATGAGGCAGTGGATCCCAGAGTAAGAATACTGTAACATGGAAGAGAAGAACTTGTATGGTTTTGGAAAGATTTTACACAACTAATCTTTCTCCCTTCTTTGGAAATGGGCAGGGGTAATTACTACAAGCTTCCTTACAGAATGTATCTACTCAAAGAGCAGGGGTGTTTTATACATCCTGACCCCAATTAACTTTCATTGACTGCTTGAATGATAGGGTCTTAATTCCCATTAGACATCTGTTTACTGAGGTAGCGCAGCAGGGATCAAAGGAGGCAATAAACCTTTTACTAGAAAATCATATGTAAGTGACTGGAAAAGGTTTTCTAGTTGGTGCTGACAACATAACCAGCACTGTTTCAGGGATAGTGTTTTTCTGGTTTCACATTATGTATGAGTTACTATCTTATGGCCTTTCTTACTCTATCAAGGTTCATTTCCTGGCCATTGTAGCATGTCTGCCCATGGATCACCCTGTTTAAATGAATTCTCATGTGACAGTATTTTTGAAAGGGATTTGCATAAGTGACATCCAAGAAAACTGAGGGGTTGTCCTTGGGATCTTAATTTTGTGTTAGAGAAGCTAACACTTGCTCCATTTGAACCAGTTCATCAGACTGACTTGAGGTATTAACATGGAAAACTTTTTATTTTTTTTACTGATTTCTCTGAGTTGAAAACTCTTTTAAGGTGTCTCAACTGTCATTTTCCTCAGAGACATGGTTTCTTTGAGAACTGATCATTCTTTTATGCCTGAAGTGGAATTTGAGTTTACTTTAAGCCAAACTATCTGTCTCCCTCTTTTCTTTTCTAAACCCAAATTTGACAGAAAAAGGATATCCCATACCCTGGATGTCCACACACAACTTGGGTACTGCCCTGACAGAACAAAATCTTGAGATTTTTTGATCAGGTGTTCATTTTTTGTGAAGGTAAGATGAAGGGACAACCTGTGTCTAAACAGACTGTTTCCAAATAAGTTGTCTTAGGCTATTACCTTTTGTTATTGTTACCACAGCAAAACTGTTCTTGTCTGGGTCAATGCTTACTGTACCAGGGCATTGGCTTCTCTGTGGCTTTTCCAAAAGCAATTCTGGAAGTAGTTTAGAAGCAGCAACTTGGTCCTCTGTACATACTTTTACAAAGCACTGCAAGCTTGATTCCTTCTCTAGGTCTAGATCAGACTTTGCTAGAACCATTCTCAATGGGCACCTGGACCTCTCCCCTTCCGCTTCCCAAATGTTGTAAGCTGGGGTAATCTACTCATATAGCTAAGGCTACTGCAGCAGTGACCAATATGATGAACATAGTACAGTTGTGTAAGTAAATTTAACATAAGAATAGATGTTCAAATTATCACTGCTGCAGTAGCCTCCCTTCAGTCTCCTTTGTTTTTTGAGTATGTTGTTTTGCCAGGGTGTATTTATATTCTTCTGCTAGATACATCCTCTTAGGGCCCAGCTTGTCTGTCTCAGTTGGTATGAAAGCTCTGAAGGGCTTGGTTCTCAAATCTCTGTTTTTAGATGGTTTAGTTCGAGCTGCCTAATGATTTGGCCATGTGGAATGTGACCTGAAACTTTGGAAGCTGTCCGGCTGTTTTATCCTTGGTAGGATTTAACCCATATTGATAAGGCAACTGCAGCAGTGATCATTCCAATATCTGCTGTTGTTACAAGTTTACTTACAATGCTGTACTGTGTGTGTATATTTGAGTGGTGACTGGGGTCCCGGTGTCCCAGCTGGAGCCGTGACTTTTGTACTGCACTGTACACTCACTCACTCACACACACACACACGCACACACACACACACACACACACACACACACACACACACACTCTCACTCACACACACACACTCTCTCTCACTCACACACACACACTCTCTCTCACTCACACACACACACTCTCTCTCACTCACACACACACACTCTCACACACACACACACACACACACACACACACACACACACACACTCTTTCTCACTCACATATACTCACACACTCTCTCTCACTCACACATACTCACACACATACTCACTCACACGCATACTCATGCACACACACACACACACACACACACACACACACACACACACACACATTTTCAGATAGTATATTTTAATGTGAGTGAAATATGATGGATGGGTAGTGATTAATTCGTTGTACAGCTGAAATGTACTTTTTTTAATGTACAAGACAAATTTCAGTAGGGTATTTAAAACAAGTGCCTGTTAGTTCATACATTTTTTTCTTTTTGCCATTTGGGAGGTTGTTACGGTAGAAGTTGTAACGCATGAAGCATTAATTAGCTTGGAAATTACTTACCTGTTAGCATCCATGTTTAGATGGCTGGATCCATATTTACTCTTCGTTCATAAACCTTTCAGTAGTCTTCTTGAACTTGCACCTTTCCAGTGTCTGTTTCAAATGCCAGCAACTTTTTCATGGAAAGCTAATTGTCAACACACTTGTAGTGCAGACCTTTGTATCATTTACTTTAAAATATTTCTACACTCTCTTTTTTCTCCATTCTCCTACAACCTTACTGTAAACAATATATGTCCTTCCATATTGCTGTTGCAATGTTCTTTACCTAAAGGATCTCCTGCCAAGGATAGCCTAAAGTCTGGGCAGTGTACCAAGGGTTTTATAATTATAGGCTAAGTCTTCATATGTCATACATATGCTCCCTGTGCAAGGCATAGGGCATAAAGCTGACATATGGACACACACACACTCAGAACTTCTTTGCCACCGGTCTGAACGTTCTTCTGCTGTGCTGGTTACCAATCTATATTTCAAATAAGTGCCCCGTTTGGGTTTCTTCTTATTCTTTAGTTCTTCAGTGCTGTTGGGTTCATGTCATCCAGAAAGGGAAAATATCAGTGTTGGAGGCAGATTCCCCATAAGAACCAGCACTATCAGTGTCTTTTTTTTTTTTTGTTTGGGTGCTTGCCGCATCCACACAACAGTGTTCCGTCTGCTAGGCTTTTGTCCCAAAGACTCTACATAGTCATCTCTCCTCCTTATCTTTTTACCTCGAAAACCAAAGTCTTAAGCTGTTGGCTGCGGGTACTATGGTGGAATCTTCCCATCCTGAGGGTCTGCTGCCTGCCTAGAAAAATGCCAAAAAAACGTAGGTCTGATATGGCTGCTGTCAAGCCTCCCCGGACGTCTGTCTCAAGGCTAGTGAAAGCCCAGAGGATTGTCCGGTGGTTACATCAGATTCCTTTGCCACAATCCTGTCAAGAGACTGGCATAGATCTGACTTCTTTCACATACTCAGAGGCTTTACAAACATCTGTTCCTGACATTGAGGGGTAATTTTGGCTGGTTATATCTGAGTGACCGACCGAGCAGATATATCTGAGCGACCAAACAGATCTTGGTTAGGGTGGAGAGTCCCACTATGCTTACTGAATTTCTCTAGAGGTCTGACCCTCTGAGGGTGATTCTTGCAGATGTCCTGCAGAAAGAAAACAGAAAAGCAAGCATATTTCCCCTGTAGTTAATGATCTATAATGTTAATGGCAGGATTCTACTTGGGTTATTCAATGCTTTAATGGCTTTAAAGCCTCCTCAAGGGGTGTCTGTACCTGCCCACCCCTCCCCGGACTTCCACTCCTCTTAAAAGATCCAGGGAGCTTGATTCCTCTGATGAGGATCTGGATTCAAGGGAAGAATCCCTGGCTTACACTTCTCAAATTTCTTCCCCTTTGGATTATGGTTCAGAAGAAGAGGATCCTATTAGTCTAGATTCCTCTCTGTAGGAACTCTCCTTTGGGGATACTATTGCCTTTATGATGGTATTTAAGTGGGATTGTTCTCATGTTTCTGACATTCAGAAAAGGTATTACGAACTCCTCCAGATGGAGTCTGCTAAGCCATCGGCTGTTGCTCCTCTTCTGGTTGCCCTTCTGGATACCTTCTCGGCAGCTCCTGTAGCCCCTGATTCTCAACTCCTGCATTCAAGAAACCTCCAAGTTGCTGCCCCCTACCAAACTGTTACCTTCAGATAAGGCTAGCAGCGCTATGGAGAGGCTGGACAAAAAGGTTTGCATTGCTGCCAATTTATCCTTTTGTGCTATCAATTACCAGACTCGTATGACCAGGTATGTTTTGATCTTCCTTTCTCAGATTTCCAAAGTGGTTTTGGACCTTCCTGATTCTGAAGGGAAGGCTCTAGCCCTTTCCCTGTTGGGCTGTATCTCTCAGGTTGCATGCTAGTCTATCACTAGTGGTTACTATGTAGCTGATGCCTCCTCTAGGGCTGCTGCCTTTGGTTCATTTGTGAGATGTTACTCTCGGCTTCATCTTTAGACTTTGCTTGATGACATTAAGGCCAAACGTTTGGATGCTCCTTTGGATAATAAAAATCTTTTTGATACTGCTGCTGCTGAACTTTAAGTCTCTCCAGGATAAGGGTAAAGCCTCACAGGAGTTGAAACATATTTTCTTCTCCTATTCCTTTCAGAGGAATTACTCCTCCAAATCTGCTTTTGTTCATAGGCAGTGTTGTCCTCCGCCTAAGGGTAAGAAGGGTTCTAGACATGTGCCTCCTGCTAAGTCTTCTCTTCTGTCACCCAGAAACATGCTTTTCAGGACAAGCCTGGTTCTATCGGACAGTTTGCTCCCACTTTCCCTTGGCCAGGTTCCATTGTCCTTCCAACTTTCCCTGTTTCTTCCACATTGGTTAAGGATCACTTCAGTCTCTTAGGTTACATCTGTTATCCGCTGGTGATATTTTATGGTTTAGAAAAATCCCTCTGGCCAGGCTCCACATGAGAAAGCTTCAGTGGTACTGTAAGTCAGTGTGGCATCAAAGCTGCTACCCCCTGACTTCCCTGTACCTTTCCTAACCCTGTCTCAAGCTTGAGCTTCAGTGGTGGATTCATTAACTTTCTCTCAACCTGAGGATTCCTTTCCAAGCTCCAGTACTGACAGTAGCTCTTCACAGTTACCTCAGACAAGGGTTTGGGATGCCTCCTTTAGCCCCCTCAAGGTTCAGAGTCTCTGGTCTGCTTAATCAGAGGTCAGACCACATTAATATAAAGGAGATGAGGGTTCTGCCTCTGACCCTTTTCTTTCCCTTTTTCATCCCGGGACCCTCAATGATTTCACAGACAATACCACAGTGATGTGGTATGCCAGCAAACAAGAGGCATAAGGTCCTATCTTCTTTGCAGTATTCACTCCTTACCTCCTACCCCCTCTTCTCTTGCTCTAATCTTGTTCTTTTCTTTCCTTCCTGGCTCTGGATGCACATGTTTTCATTATCCCTAGGGACATTCTGTTTCTTCTGGGACTTTTCCAGTTCTGAGTGTGAGTCTGTATGTCACCTTTATGCCCTGCACCTTGTGTGAGGAACATATGTGACTTGTGATTCCTATAAGTACTAAAGGCTGTGGTATACTGGATGGACGTTGGGCTATCCTTGGCAGGAGATCTCGTAAGTAAAGAATACTGCAACATCGAAGAGAAGGACATCTACTGTTATGATTAGATTTTACACAACTGCACTTTCTTTACTATCTATAGTTTTGTTTTCTTTCAGTTTCACTCGATCAACCTTTATTTTTGATGTTATTTTCACTCACACTTCCCTTAACCAGTCCTTCCTTCCTTCCTTCATGGATTAAGATATGTAGAGCCCATTTACAATGGAGACTCAGGGGGAAAGTTCTAGACACTTGATTTAATAATGCCGCAATATAAACAAACCCCACAAGCACTGGAATTAGTATATATGCATAGGTATTCACAGGCATAACCATGGCAGTAAAGAAGGCAGGTGTACATGTTGACAGTAATTAACTGAGCGCTGAAGAATGTCAAAATTAAGGGTGGTAGGGGTAGTAAAACTTTTGTCAGTTCAACATATAAAGTGAAAGCAGTAGAAATCAGATTTTTATACATTTAAAATAAAAAAAAAAAACAAGGTAACTGTACATTTAATTTGGGATTGTAAAAAAGCATGCACAGATGATCAAACTACCAGTTTCAGAAAGGAATGACTGCTAATATACATATGTATCCTACATATTGATCAAAACATGGCTTACGTGTATCAGGCGGACAATAATACTACTTGCCAAACTGTTGCGATTCTTACCTGATATTTCTACCAATTCCCTTAATGCAGCAATCAAAATAATGAAAATTGCCAGCCTAGGATAAGCAAGGCAAAGTATTATACTCTTTAAAAAGTAGAATTCAGTTTCCTAAGTCTGAAATAGAGTTTTATAGACTGTTGCATTATGTTTTTTTATTACACTTAAACACCTTTCCACTTTGCACCTTTGTTTTACTAGGGTCTTAAATACAACCAGGATCGATTAGCTGTGGAGTTTTCACTTAGTTGTACTACTACTACTGCCGTTCTCTGCAGACATCATCTGATCTTCCCTTGAAGGTGAGCATTCTTATGATGACCCCCAGTCTCAACCAGGAACTTGAACCTTGTCTTTGCAGCCCTCATCCCTTTCTGTAATCCCCGTAGAGAAGTGAGCAAGCGCAGCCTCTTCATTCTTCCCCTTTCCAGTCAGTTCCTCCAGTGTCCAGGCCATTAATTGAAGGTGGATCATCTGAGTCATAGTTAAGGCTTTGCCACTCTGCTCCACAGAGTCAGTAACATCTTCTTTCGGCTGTTCCCGTTAGGGGTCGCCACAGCGGATCATCTGTTTCCATTTCTTCCTGTCCTCTGCATCATGCTGTTTCACACCAACCGCTTGCATGTCCTCTCTCACCACATCCATATAGAGTCAGTAACATGTAAATTATAAGTAGATAAGGGAGTGTTGGAGTTGTATTAAGTTTTGTTTGTGTTCTGCTAAGTTTTCTGTAACATTGAGGACAGTGTGAGGAAATTCCATTTTTATCTTCAGCTGTGGTCTAACCATTGGTCTTTTCATTATTATTATTTTTTTTTTCCCCAGTGTGAGAAAATGCCAGGTTTACATACTGCTTCATAATAAATAAGGCAACCAGTTTTCAGACCATTATGAGCCTAGACAATAAACCTTATTCAGAAGTTTCCTCCTGCCTCAGAGGGCAATAAACAAAAGACCAGGGGAGAATTTGTGGCTTCCTTTCCAGTTGTCTGGGTTTACCTTGGAAGTAGAGTAATTCTCTGATGTATAGTAGACATTTGTTCCAAAGGTGAGGAATGTATTGGGATACGACTGCATGACACCATTTTATTTTACTAATCTCCTGCAGTTTTCCTCCTCAACTCAACCTTTTTTACATTTCATAGAAGCATTGTTGACCCAAGCACTGAAAAGTGAGTTCATTATAAAGCTATGACAGGATTATGTTTTAGAAAAGGTTTCATAATAAAAATATAATTTTCCAGATTTATAACATAGCAGTTTCTTACAAGTGATGCTTTGTCTTCATTAGACTATAAAACCCAGAGCTTTCAGGTGTTTCTGAAGTGGATTGACCCCATGACTGTAGTGCTGCAGTACCATATGTGCAGTTTTCAGTGGTCGGTGAATAGTTATGTGTTCTGAAGGTGCAGTATTAATTTGTTATTTCATGCTGTGTTCCATGTATTCCTTAATCTCCTACCAGCCTCTTGCATTGTTGTGGATCATTGCATAATTCACAGTATCAGAAAGTGGGGCTATATGTACTTTTCTATACAGTAGAATGTTACCTTTGCAATTCTTACTTCATACTTAACTGTGAACTTCTTTATGTACATTATGCAACTGCTGTGCCATTTTTAATGAAACAGTGTGTAAATTATGCTTTGCCTCCTTGATTTTACAGTATGTCTTAAAACATGACAAATACCGTCATTTACGAGAAATGGAAAAGTACCCTAATAGTCTGAATCCTCATCTGCCCGAGTCTGTGTCTCTGGTGAAGGATATTGTCACTCAGGTCCTAGACAGGCATTCTAAATCTACATGGGTCCATATTGGAGCTGATGAGGTAAGCAACAGCATGACAGCTCTGTAAAGCAATTTATTAATTTATTGTAAAACTACATGCATGTAGGTGTCTGTGGATATATTCTGCCATAGCAACAAACCAGCAAACTTAGGATGGTCCATGTAGTGTTTATTTTACTTATCGTGTTGCTAACAATTTTTTATTTAGCAACACAAAGTACTTGACTCTGTTTTCCATGCAGACTTCTTTGTTATTACTTTTTAAGGTATGTGAACCATGACTAGTACAGGATTACTCATGCAGTCATATAGTGTTTTTGTAGTGCTATCTTACTGTCAGTCAGGGTAATGATTGTTCAGTCATCCTAAGTATGTCATTTTCTAGTGAAGGTACGTAAAAACTCTTGTCTGCATATCAAGTGAAACTTAGAAAGGGATCCCTTGCTGCTTAGAATGTGCATATGTGATGTGTTGTATTCATAAGGTGCATTTCCTGCGTACACGGAGCAAAGCAGTATACTTAAGTAATCCTTTTCCAGAATAAAATCATGTACATCTGCTGGATTACTTCCTGCACAGCGGGTTATACAGTTGCAGTTTTGCTAATATGACTATACAGTCCATATCCTGCTGTATAATATCTAGTGTTAGGTTTTTTGTGTGTGTGTGTGTGTGTGTGTGTGTGTGTGTGTGTGTGTGTGTGTGTGTGTGTGTGTATACATACGTACATAGATATATGTATTTATATATATATATATATATATATATATATATATATATATATATATACATATGGATCTACCTGACATGGTCGACAGTTCATTTGGTCCAAAGTTCATTTGATCGACAAGCATTATAGGTGGGGGGCTTTGCCCCCCACACCATCCAATGTGGGGGGCTGTGCCCCCCACCCCCCCCTAACTATATATATCAACTCCAGGGTCGCACAACATTGGGGAAGGGGGAAAATCTGCTTGTCAACCAAATGAACTGTCGACCAAATGAGTGTCGATCATATGAACTGTCAACCATGTCAGGTAGACCCATATATATATATATATATATATATATATATATATATATACACACACACACACACACACACACACACACACACACACACACACACACACACACACACACACACACACGTGATCTTTTATAAATACATATACACAGTAAACTCATAGTTAACTGGCTCCCATGGAGATTAGTAGATGCTGGATAACTGTAGTTTCTGGTTGCTTGAGAGTTACTATTAAAAATAGGCCTGACTAATACTGTAGCCTGTACTATTTGTTTGGTTTGGCTAGTTCTAAAGGTGAGGAGAGAGGCAATTTATTCCTACCATAGAGTTTTTCAAAACTCTAAAACTCTAAAAATGTAAGGTATGCTGCTCCGGGGTGACAAAGTGCAACACATGAAAATTGTACTGTATTTCATTGATTTTTTTTTTTTTTGCCTGTTGCTTGTGAGTATGAGAGTGCTGGTTGCTTGAGTTCCGGTTAACTAGGAGTTTACTGTACATGTGCCTGTGTGTGTGTTCGTTTGTGTGTTTATATTTATACATACACATTTTAAATATATATATATATATATATATATATATATATGTGTGTGTGTGTGTGTGTGTGTATGATATATAAACACACACACACACACACAAATAGCTTGGGGGTTTCTGCTAGCATTAAAATCTGTGTTGGTTACATTTCTAGTAATCATTTTAAATCAAGTTGCTGGCTACTGAGACTTGTATGCATATATCAACTGGACACAAGCTGATTTAAGTATATTTTCTGCACTTATTTAAGATTTGACTGAGTAAATATTGTGTGTCTTGGATTCGGTAAATATTGTGTCTCTGAATCTCTGCAGTTAGCCATCTGAGCTTACTGAAAGTTGTTAGACTGCTTTGAAATTCCTTTGTTAGTGTTAATTAGCTTGGGGGTTTCTGCTAGCATTAAAATCTGTGTTGGTTACATTTCTAGTAATCATTTTAAATCGAGTTGCTGGCTACTGAGACTTGTCTGCATATATCAACTGGACACAAGCTGATTTAAGTATATTTTCTGCACTTATTTAAGATTTGAGTAAGTAAATATGTGTGTCTTGAATTCAGTAAATATTGTGTTTCTGAATCTCTGCAGTTAGTCCCCCCCTGTTTCTTGTTGTGGTGTTAATCTTGGTGGCTTTGGAATTGCCCACCCCTGCTGTAAATCTCTTTTTGCACACTCCTCCTGGACCCATCTCATTCGCTCACTCAACTGAGTACAGTGAGATTATATTTTGATTTTGGATACTCTTACCAGTCCCATCTCCTCTGCGGTGTACAGAGAGAGCACTTGGGAAGGGCATTCCCCTATAGTATCTTAATCTGCTCTGTTTCCTCCATGTCAAAAAAAAAAAAAAAAATTGCACTTCATCTGCCTTTACTGTACTTGTGTTTCTTCCTACTTTATTACCTTATTTTGATTTGCCTCTTTTAAAAGTACTCAATTAAATTTATTCTACTGCCTTTATTACTGCTTGTTAGTAGCCTGATTAAATTGTAACTGTTATTCTAAGGCCTTGGTTTAAGCACTTGGGCTTCAAACCAGTTGTTTTACATTAAGAAGGTTTGTGGTCTGCACTGTTGAGGCAGGACAGGTAGCGTACATCCTTCTAAGTTGGGAACTGCTGATTGAAGGCTCAGTGTCTGTTATTCTAAAAGTATATAAGTTCTAGGTTAAGGACTTGGGATTCAGGCCAGTTATTTTACATTAAGAAGGTTTGTGGTCTGCACTCTTGTGGGAGGAGAGGCTAGATTCTGCCCTTCTGAGCTGGGAATTTCTGGTTAAAGGCTTATTGCGCATGCTTACTTGAACTGTTTCTTTCTGAAATCGGTACGCCTTGTTTGCTGTAGCATAGACTAGATTCAGGCTGGCTGGATCTAGCTTTGTTTGTATGACTTGTGCACTGACCCAGGCCGTCTTTTTTGGAGACGGTTTCTCTGTACCCTAGTGGCAGGACTGTGCAGTTAGAACTTGTCTGATTGAAGACTGCTGGAACAGGGCTCAGTTTTAAGCTTTTTAACTGGTTAATTGGGTAAAGTGCTGTTTTGATTGTATCTGCTCTGTTTTCTCGGGGGGGGGGATATAAATATATATATATATATATATATATATATATATATATATATATATATGTATATATATACTTGTTTCTCGCCTTTCTGAACTAATATAGTCCAGTTTTCATGTTATTGCTGAATCCAGGGTTGTGTTACAAGTTTCTGTGTTTTCCATACCTTACTTGGATAGAAGGAAGTTTCTCTGTTCACTTGTGAGAGAGGGGAGCTTTGAGCAGGCTGTCTGTCCCTGGAGGAGTGGTTTCAGCCCAGAAGTTAGTAGTTTATTGGCCTTTTTGGGCTAATTTTGATTGTATCTGCTCTATTTTCTGAAAAAAAATTATATACTTGTTTCCCACCTTTCTGAACTAGTATAGTCCAGTTTTCAGGTTATTGCTGAATCCAGGACTGTGTTACAAGTTTCTGTGTTGCCATTACCTTACTTGGATAAAAGGAAGTTTCTCTGTTCACCTGTGAGAGAGGGGAGCTTTGTGCAGCCTATCTGTCCCTGGAGGAGTGGTTTCAGCCCAGATGTTAGTAGTTTATTGGCCATTTTGGGCTAATTTCTATCTCTTTCATTTCCCTTCTATAAAAACCTCATTTGCACAGTTTTTACGTTTGTATTCTGCTCAGCAAGTGCCTTCCAGGTGTTCTGCAGAGTCTACAGCAGCAGAGAGACAAAAGAGTGACTTTGCAGTGATTAAGTATCACTTTTCTGCTTTTCTTGCTGTCTTAACTATTTCCGCCTAAAACGCCAGTTTTTTTTTTTAGCGAATCTGTGATTTAAAAAGTTTGTTATTGTATACAACTCCGCACAGCTCCTTGTGGTGTCCTGCAGAGTGATACAGGCAACAGAGAGACTTAAGAGAGACTTTTCCAGATTTAAGTATTTTTTCTCTGTTTTTTTGCTCAGACTCTCTGTTCACCAGTGAGAGTGGGGAGCTTTGAGCAGCCTATCTGTCCCTGGAGGAGTGGTCTCAGCCCTGAAACTAGTAGCTTATTGGCCGTTTTGGGTCAATTCCTATCTCTTTCAGTTTCCCTACTTTAAAACCCGCATTTGTGTGGTTTACGCCAGTATACAACTCCGCACAGCTCCTCGTGGTGTCCTGCCGAGTGAAACAGGCAACAGTGAGACCCAAGAGAGACTTTTCCAGATTTAAGTATTTTTTTTCTCTGTTTTTTTTGCTCCGACTGCCTTTTCCTGCCTAAAAAGCAAATTTCTAACCGATCTGTGCTTTAAAAAGCTTAAATTGCATTTGCCTTCTTCTTTTTACAGTTTTTGCACGTTTTATATCAATTTAAGTCATTTTTTGTATTGTATAACTGTTGTAGGCTACACACCAAAGTGTGCTAGCCTGTTTATAGCATTTACAGTGTTTTCTGTGTGTTTTTCGGCTGTTTCCTGAAAAAAACAAACAAAAAAAAATTATCTTTTCCCGCCTTTGCTGAACTAGATTAGTCCAGATTTCAGGTTTTGCTGAATTCCGGACTGTGGTATAGTTTCCTGTGTTGCCCATATCCTTACTTGGATAGGAGGAAGCTTCTCTGTTCACCAGTGAGAGTAGGGAGCTTTGAGCAGCCTATCTGTCCCTGGAGGAGTGGTCTCAGCCCTGAAACTAGTAGCTTATTGGCCGCTCTGGGTCAATTCCTATCTCTTTCAGTTTCCCTGCTTTAGAACCCGCATTTGTGCAGTTTTGCACGATTTTGCGCATAGTGCAGCATCGGGCAGCGCCGCTTAAACGGGTTTAAACTATTCCCGGCTCAACAAAGTCTGCTCTTCACTTTTTCCCGTAGAACTGTTGTAAATCTCAAAGTAAGCACTCTGTTTTCATTCTAAAGCCCTGCAGTTGCTCGTTTAAGTAATCTTATAAGTAAGCACTAATAAACTTAAGCACTACACCCTCTTATACTCCCTTTAAGTACTTGGCTCCCTATTGGTCCTTTTTGATCAGTCAAAATGTAGTTCCTTATACTATTCTGGCATGTCCAAAAGTCAGTTTTGGGTTTACTCTCCAGTCCAGCTGGTGAATCTGGGAATCTTGAGGCAATGTTACAACTGCCTTATGTGCACAGACGACCCTCTCCTCCTCCCAACAAGCTCAAATATATGTGAGAGATGCAACTATATAGCCAAACTGGAGGCTGAGCTCTCTCAACCCAATACTGGCGCAGTCAGTCAGGAGGAGAAGGTAACCACACACACCACAAATCCAGTCTCACCTAGACCTATCACAACAGAAAACCAAACACATAAACACACAAAAACATACTCGGAGGCTCTAAATAAAAATCTGCCCAAGCAACAGAGACCTCCAAAATCAGACATCCAAGCAACCGCTACCCCACAACAATACCCACGTATCACATAGTTCACAAAGTCAGTGTGCCACACAGTCACAGCCCTAAGGCTAAACAACACACCTAATACACTTGTAATAGGTGACTCTATTGTCAGACACACTGACGTCCCACTCACCAGGCTGAACAAGGAGAAGGTCACTGTAAGCTGCCTGTCGGGTGCCAGGATCTGCCACATAATGCAAGCACTCAGGTCACTCCAAAGCAAGTACAAATATGACTCCGTCATTGTCCATGCTGGTGTGAATGACCCGAGATGTACCTCCCTGGACTACATAAAAAGAGACCTAGAGGAGCTCTATGATCATGTAGCCCAGGCCGGTATGACCCTGACCTTGAGTAGAATCTTACCCTCACCAAGAATGATGCCACAGTATAAAGACAAAATGATCAATTTTTAACAATTGGCTAAAGTATTGGTGTCATTCAAAGGGGATCCAGTGTCTGTCAGCCTGGGATGACATGCTCGACAAGCCACGTTACTTCGCTAGGGACGGCTTGCACCTGTCACCCCTGGGCTTTCGAATACTGGCTAAGGCTCTTCCCACCCCCATAGTGCCTTTTTTAGGCAAGGCTCAAAAGACAAACCCACCTCCATAGACAACATATTCATCAAAGATACCCACACCTCCAGGTTAGTGGCACTGCATGAAGCATCGGAGACCATCCATGTGCAACTAACAGTGGGCAAAACTGCCTTTCAGTTTGTAGCCTGCTACAGACCACCCTCCCAAACTCAGGAACCCCACTCAGCTTTCCTGAGAACACTGGAGAATATGAAGGTCTCTCCAAACACCATTATATTGGGTGACTTCAACTACCCAAACATAGACTGGGAGCACTACTCAAGCCCCAACACCCTCGCCCAATGGTTCCTAGAATTTATAAACTCAAATGCTATGGAATAACTGGTCACCACTCCCACAAGAGGGGAAAACATATTGGACCTGATCATCACCAACATGGGGACTCTATGTTCCATACCAGAGGTATACCCCTCATTAGTAAGATCTGACCATAAATTAATCTCACTGGACATCCATATCCCAGCCCCAGCCCCAGCCAAGGAAACCACGGTGAAGAACTTCTCAAAAGCAAACTTCACACTTCTCAAAACCGAGGTGGAATCCTTAAACCGAGGTGGAATCCTTCAAAGCCCCCGGGCCAGTGGAAAATATGGCCCAAACCGCAGAATCATTTACAAACGCTTTCTGTGGACACCTGCAGGAATGCATGGATCTTGCTATCCCAAATAAAACCAAGACTCATTCCTCCAAAGGCAGGAGACCTGTCTGGTGGACCCCAGCCATAAATAAGCTATACAACAGAAGGAGGAAGCTACTACATGATAGAGCAAAATCCCAAAAAGGGAAGGCATCTCTGATCAGTACTAGCAAGAAACTACGATCCCTCATAAAATCATCTAAGGCCAGCTTCGAAAGAAAAAGAAAAATTGCACAAGATGCTAAAGATAATCACAAGGCCTTCTTTAGTTATGTCAGGAACCTGGGTGGCAACTCCCAGATATGCTCCGAGTTAGTTCAAAATGACAAAAAATACACTGAACCCACAGACATTGCCAACATCCTGGCAGACAGGTTCAGTGCAAACTCCCTTCCCCAAAAGAGCAAATGTCTATCCCAACAGAGTGTAGCCTCCCTGACATCACAGATGCACAGGTGAGAGCTGCCCTCTCCAAAGCAAAAAACACAGCATCAATGGGACCGGACGGTGTCCTGGGCTGCGTCATACATGAACTCCAAGAAGAACTGAACCCTCACATAAAGTCACTGTTCAATCTCAGCCTTACTACAGGATATGTACCCGAGGAATGGCGTACAGCAACAGTGGTCTCACTCCACAAAGGTGGCGCCACAACGGACCCCGGAAACTATCGCCCTATAAGCCTGACTAGCCTGGTCTGCAAAGCTATGGAGCGTATCATCATGAAACTCATAAACAAAGACATTGGGAACCTCCAAACACTGGATCCTACCCAATTCGGCTTTGTTAAGGGCAGATCGTGCCTCTTGAACCTGGTCGACTTCTTTGAAACAGTCACCAAGGCCATAGATGAAGGGAAGGTAGTCCACACGGCCTACCTGGACCTCACAAAAGCCTTCGACACAATACCCCACTCAGGCATCATAAATAAGCTCACCAGCTTAAATATAAACCCCTATGTCACAAGATGTGTTGCAAACAGGCTCAGGGATAGAACCCACATGGTCAGAATAGCAGGTGCCATGTCAGACTCTAAACCAGTTACAAGTGGCGTCCCACAAGGCTCAGTCCTGGGACCTCCCTTGTCCGGTATATATTTCTCTGAGGTACAGGCTAACATGGGAGGACTATGGCTGACCAAGTTCGCAGATGACTGCAAACTGGGTGCCATAATCGACTCGCCGACTGACACAAGCATCCTCCAAAAGGGTCTCACAGAGATGGATAACTGGTGCCAGAGCCATGGCCTAAAGCTAAATGCCAAAAAGTGCATAGTCATCCCCTTTGGGAAAAACAAAGTGCCCACAAATTACCACATAGGTGGTAATCCATTAAGTATGGAAGAAGTAATTAGGGATTTGGGGACCCAAGTAGATAGCAATCTCTCCTTTGACAATCACATTGCCAAAGTGGTTAGAAAGACCTTCTATATAGCCCACCTTATCATGAAGGGGTTCACATCTAGATCAAGGGAGGTCATTGTGCCCCTCTACTCATCTCTCATCAGGCCCATAATTGAATACAATGCCCCATTTGGGATGGACCTTACCCGACACCTGCAGCAACTGGAAAGACCCCAAAAGTACCTCACCAAGAGGATCACGGGACTCAAACAGATGCCCTATGCAGTTATGCTAAAGAAACTCCAGCTCTACTCAGTTGCTTACCGCCTACTCAGAGGCGATCTGTGCCTGACGTAAAAAGCCATGCCCAACCCAGAATTACTGGACATGCTCCACCTCAGGAAATCCAAATCCCTTAGAGCTACACGCTCCAGGGACTTAAACCTCAGCACTGAAATAAATAGGACCTGCTGGAGGGACAGATTCATATCCCAGAGGCTCCCCTCACTCTGGAACAAAATCCCAATCCATGTTAGGCAGAGTCCCTCAATGACCTTCTTCAAGAGAAATCTTGATGAGTGGATGGGAGATCGTAGGTTTACCCCTGGGATCTCTTCTGTGTCCCTACTAGACAGAGGCACAGTAAACTAATCTCAAAAGGGCTATCTTCTATGACCTACTATACAGAGGCGCAGTCAACTAATCAAAAACAGTGGAGAAAGCCAAACTCTGGCTAGGCTTATAAATGCCCTAGGGCAGATAGCCTAGTATCAACCTATATGAACCTATATACACACACACACACACACACACATATATATATATATATATATATACATATACATATATATATATATATATATATATATATATATATATATATATATATATACACATACATATAATATATAGGTTCACTTTATAATCCCAAAATATTTCAGAATGTCAAGATCATAAAGCCCGAAACCTTAAAATCCCAAAGCGTGAAATTCAAAATCGGGACTCCTACAGTAACCATACACCACACACATACACACACAACCCCCCCACCCCCCACTTAAATATACTAACTCCAAGGTCGCATTACACAGACAAACACATGAAAACACCACCATACAAACTACATTCCCCTCACGCACACACATCACAGTAACAAAACACACTGACACACACTACAGCCCCTAACCAAAACCCTTAAACATAAATACTTACCTGACTCTCCAGCTATCCATTCACACAGTGCAATACCAGAAGCGCTAATTCAACATCTCCAGACTTCGGGATTTTGAAATTCGCGCTTCTGGGGTTTTGAGCTTTCGGCTTTATAATCTCGAGATTCTGAAATTCGATATTTCAGAATTTCAGGATTATAAAGTGTTCCAATATGTATATAGATATATATACACACACACACACATACACACACACACACACACACACACATATGTGTGGATATATATATATATATATATATATATATATATATACATTAATTCTAGCATAAAATCACTCCGTCCATTTCAGTGTTGTAGAGAAGCAAGAACCTTTCACTGGTACTCAGTGGGTGCATGGCTCTGGATGAGCCCTGAGTAGGGCTGCAACCCATTGCATACTTTCTCATACATGCCCACCTATTTTCAGGCAATTAAGAAGATCACCAGTTCACGAACACAACATTGTGACATCTTTGGGATATGGGAGAAAATGGAGGCATATAAAGATATTTACTCTTTCTCTCTTAAATACCCTAGGTTTGCTGTTGAAAGCTAATTTACCTAGAACAGTAATTTGCCTCTTATAGGTTTAAGCACAGCGATCACTGCATTTTTAAATGATTTGCTGAAAGTTACACTTGAGCAATTGGAAGCTATAGGAATTGAACTTGAGCCTGCTTATAGGTCTGTAACACAGTTTTTATTTAACAGATTTCACCCTGCTTCCAGTATTATGGGGTTAGATTTAAATAATTTTTTTGCTTGGTCCAAATATTATGTTCGATGCTTCTTTTATAAAAGATGATCTGATATTGTTAATCCTCGTTCATTCCTTACGTATGGGTATCGGTTCCGACCCCGAAACCGAGCCAGCCATCTTCCAAGCTCGCACCAGCTACAAACTCTCAAGCTAAACTCTTACCCAGAATTCCCCTCTCCCTGTTACCCCAGATTTCATTTGCCGCGTCACCATTCGGTCGTGTCAAGCTGCTTCTCTTGAGCTAAGTATA
The DNA here is from genome assembly GCF_019279795.1 of Protopterus annectens. Classification (NCBI taxonomy): domain Eukaryota; kingdom Metazoa; phylum Chordata; order Ceratodontiformes; family Protopteridae; genus Protopterus; species Protopterus annectens. The sequence goes on along the minus strand of NC_056746.1, from coordinate 184,832,265 downwards.
GATATTTGTTGTCAGACTAGTCTAATATAACCTTTTCTGTCAGAAAAGTTTCTAATTTGTTGTCTGTTACCTCATCGCATTTAGCGACTATATCTTTTTGAGTTTCCTTCTCTTTACTCTGCACTTTTTACCGCAAGGTAATTTCTCCCTTACCATCATTGGTAAACCGTTCTTTTCTTCATTACCTTTGGGTATTCTTTCGTACCATTGCTGGTACCCTTTCTTCTGTCTCCTTTTCTATCATGGCAGATAAAAAAGGTAGTCCAGGATTTAAAAGGTGTTCAGATTGTGTACACAAATTACCTACATCAGATGCACACTTTCTTGGGTGTGTCTCACTTATCTGTTGACCCGCCCTGTGGTATTTGTAAAAATTTTTCCAATAGAACTTTGATTGAGAGGAAAAGTAAGTTGTTGCTGAAGAGACTTCTTAAATCTCCCTTTTCAGATGCTATTTCCGGGTCAGAGGCTTCAACCCCTGCTAGAGCCCATAAGAAAATATTGCATGATCCTACACAAGCAAAGTCTCTGCCTTTGTCCCCAGCTGGGGACTTCCGCCAACCAAGACCTAAGAGGGCTAAAGTTTCTGCTTCGGAGCTCACTCATTCGGCCCTAGAGCTTTTAGTGCCTAGACCTTTGGCACCAAGGCCTTCGGCACTATCATTGATTTCGGCTCCGTCTACTATAGCGTTTAATATATCGGTACAGAGGAGCTGCTCGGTTCAGACTACTGCGACTACTACATCGGCACCGACTGTTCAGTCAGCGCAGACCTTGACCATGTTAGCTCCGACATATTACTCGGAACCGGCGCCTCAGTTATTGGCACCAATTTTGTCGGTTCCAGCTTTGGTACCGGCAACCACTTCGGCACTGACCTTTTTGTCAGTGCAGACCGTGACCTCAGCACCAATGATTTCCTCGGTGCAGACACCCGTAGTCCAGTCTCTCTCGGCACCGTTGTTCTCAGTGCAGACTGGTGAGGTGGGCACCGAGCTTTTCTCTTCTGTGGACAGACCTGTTTCCCCCTCAGCCGTCTCCGTGAGGTCCACTAGAAGCCTTTCTGAACACGACGTGTTGCGTCTCATGGATCAAGTGCTTCTGGACAGAGGTATCCCAACCCCCAGGACTTATCCTTCTTTGGGAGGTGATCATCCACCGCCAAAGACCCCTTCTTATTCTCCTCCTTTATTGCTTTTGAACTCTATTGATATAGCACAGTCTTCCCCTCTACGGTTCCCTTTGTGGATCTCACTAAGGAACCGCAGTTGCTTTTGTGTCAGGAGAGTTTTGCTACGATCCAGGATGATAGTTGTGACACATGTAATTTGTTGTTTCACAGCCATCCCGGGGACTCCGGGTTGGCAGGCTGAGCCACTTAGGGGAGGGGTGACCCCTGTCCTGGACACTCGCCCCTCTTCAGGTGGACCAGCCTTCCAACTGATGGAGAAGGCTCTGGCTTCTGCTGGCGATACTGTGCTGTCTATCTCCCCACCCTCCTCTGCACCGCTATGTTCACAAATCGCACCTAGCGAACACCGGGCGCAAGGGCCTCAGGACATATTCCCACAGGAAACCCCCTTTCTGTTGTCTTCCCCAGCTTCCCCCTCTGAGGAAGTTCACCGGAAAAGTTTGTGCAAGAGGAAGCTCATGGACTCCACAGAGGAATCCCTCACTGAAGACACAGACTTTGATAGGGAAGGATCCCCTCGGTCACCCTCTGAGGTATTCTTTGGTGATATCCTCGAAATCCTTCAACAGAGAGGTGACTGGTAGCCCTCTAATCCGACTTCTAAGGAGTCTGTGTTCCTGCAGGCTTTTCACGCCTCGGCCCCCTACCCTCCTGGGTTACTCCACCTGCCGATGAGCTTGTCCAGCTCATTGTGCAGCGTGCGTGGAAGGCTCCTGACACCGTCGAGGCTATTCCCCGGAGACCAGATAAGATTTTGTCCACTCCTGTTACGGATCCCCATTGGTCTAAAGGTCCTCCTGTGGATGCTGTGGTGGTGGCGGCCGCAACCAAAAAGGATCTAGCGGAAGAAGAAAGCCAGACTGTCCATCCGCCCAACAAAGAGTCCCGGGCCCTGGACAGGATAGGGAAGCGCACCTTTGCATCAGCGACCTTTGCTGTCAGGTCCCTGAATTATATGGCACACTTTACCAGGCTTCAAAGGGATTTAATTTCCGAGCTCTTTGAAACCTTGGCTGGTGCCGTGTCTGATGAGGTCTGTGACAAAGTGGCCTCTTATTTGGCCACCATTGAGTTAATATCTAACTCCTCCATGCGACTGAATTCTCACGCATCAGAAGAAGCAGCTAGAGCGGCGGGTTCAGCTGTGGTCTTGAGACGACAAGCCTGGATGCGCTTGTGCAATATCTCAGAACCCTTTAAGGCTTCCTTTCTTAACGCGCCCATTGAAGCCTCCTTGTTGTTTGGACCCAAAGTTAAAAGCACACTGGCCAGATGTGAACAGGACGGTAAGACCCTTTCTGCCCTAGGTTTACGTTATTCTTCCCCTCAACGTGCTTTCTCCCAAAACCAAAAGAGTGGGAAGATATGGTTCAAAAATTCTCAGGGTCCTTTCCGTGACACACAGGCCAAGTTCTCCCATAGAGGCAGAGGAGGAAACTCACAGGGAAGATGCCCCTTTCGGGGCAGAGGGAGTCCGCATAACCAGGGTTCCAGGGACTCTTTTCCTGGCCAATCCTACCAGCGCTCCTGAAGAGCAGCCCAACTCCTTTCCTCTGGAGATGGTTGGGGGTCGTTTCTCCTTGTACCCTTCTGCCTGGCTAACCATCACCACCGATTCTTGGGTACAAAGGATTATAACCAGAGGTTATCATATCCCCTTTGATCTCTGTCCTGTCCCTTCAAAAAACCTTCCCGACGTTCCACCCAGTCAGAGGGAAGAAGCAGCACTAGAGATAGAAAAGCTGCTAAGAAAAAGAGGCATCCAAATAGTCTCTCCAGACCAGATAGGATCCGGAGTCTACTCCAGACTGTTTCTGGTGCGAAAGAAAACCGATGACTGGAGACCAATTTTGGATCTCCGTGTATTGAACAAGTTTATAAGAGTACAAAAATTCCAGATGGTCACAATACAGTCTATCCTCTCGCTTTTGGAAAAAGATGATTGGATGTGCTCGATAGATCTTTAAGATGCGTACTACCACATAAAAGTGGACTGGCCATCAAGAAGATTCCTGCGCTTCCATGTGGGAGCCAGTCACTACCAGTTCAGAGTACTCGGACTCTCTACAGCCCCCAGAGTGTTCACAAAGTGCATGGCAGTCATCACAGCTCACTTGCGACTTCAAGGATTCCAGGTGTTTCCATACCTAGATGACTGGCTCATCTCTGCCCCCACCAGACATCTATTGGAAGAAGCCCTGGCATACTCTCTCCTCACTGCACAAAGGCTAGGCATAACCATAAACTGACAAAAATCCAATCTCACCCCATCTCAGTCCACAGAATTCGTAGGGGTCATCTTGGATACAAAGAATTGCAGAGCATCCATTTCAGAGCACAGAATTCTAAGGATAAAGCAACAACTGATCCCAATCCTTTCAAGGGAGAAATCCATAGCTCACTCTGTTCTACAGTTGCTTGGTTCCATGGCAGCCTCCATCACCATTGTCCCCCTGGCCAGGTTTCATATGAGGCTTCTGCAATGGCTACTGCTCACCCAATGGTAACCTTTTCAGCCAAGATTCGAGTAACCCACAGGTGCAAACAGGATTTAAATTGGTGGATGACCCACAACCCGTCACAATGGTCTCACCCCTTCTCCCCCCAGCAGCCCAAGGCTACAGTGACCACGGACGCCTCCCTGATGAGGTGGGGGGTTATGTCAGGGACAGACAGTCCAAGGCCCTTGGTCCGAATTAGAGGCCCAACTGCATATAAATATTCTAGAGCTGAGGGCGGTGCTTCTGGCGTTGCAAGCATTCCAAACCCTGCTACCCATATGTAATGACTGAATGAGGAACAACAATACAGATGGAACTATATGGTAAGACATAACTTCTTTTTACTTTTACATTTGCATTAATACAGACACATTATTACCTTATTTATTTCTTTATAAACATTCTATATTAGCCGCTCAGTAGGGATACTTGCCTTAAAGAAACTCCACTACTTCTATTCATGCACAATTAATTAATGCATGATATTTTAATTAACATGATTAGTGTTGGTTTTGTTTTTAACTGCTTACTATTTAATTTGTTTATATGAATTTTGGAATTTCAAGCTGTGCTTTTGAGTGTTCTTTATACTCTTGTTATACATGTTTGTTTTTAGCATATTTCCTTATTTATTTGTGTGTGTGGGGGGGGGTGTTAGACGGGTACATGTGGTATGTTGCACTCTGCAAAGAAAACTGTATATTTTATTTAGTCATATATAACAGGTGCTGTTTGTCAATACAGCCATCCTTCCTTTTGGGTAAATATGGCTTGAAAAACTAAAGAAAATATGAACCAACAAACATTATATATGAGGGAACCATGCACATATGTATGCCAGTTCATTCTTGAGTAAGACCAGCATTGTTAACTACAAAGAAGGAAGAAGCCACTGCTTTTACCATTTCTAACCAAGAGCTGACACCAGTCAGGTGAATATAACTTAAAATGTTAAGATTTACTGTAATAGTGGAATCTTCTTGAAGACCTGCTCTTATGTGGTAAACACAATTACAGAGAGCTGTACCTTATGCAGGTATGTAACTCAAATCCAGAAAACTGGTAGGAAGACACAGTGTCTCTTTGATATGCTTTCTGTTAATAGGAGGTCTTAAGATTCACTGTTCAGCTCTCTGAATTTCGTTCAGTAAAACTGCAAGTAGCAAATGTTCACTGTCATAATGAAAATTTGATCTGATGTTGTGTATTTTCATCTGATTCAGCATGTGTGATGTCAGTTCCAGTTGGATTCAACCTTGGCACCTTATACCAGAGTATTGGATCAGAGAGCTGTGACTCCTCCCTTACCCACAATTTCCCTGTCCTAACTGAGTTACCTCAGATCTTGTTTGCCACCTGCCAAACCAGATGTGCTTGCTGAGAGCTTCATCTTTTTTTCATGATAAGTGAATATTATTCCTTATTTCCTCCTCCCTTTAGTGTTGTAAGTAGGTTAGTTAAATCTCTTCTTTTAATAGAGTTTTTGTGTGTACTCTAGATAGAACGTTCTAGTATATTTCTTAGTGTTTTCTGTACATTAATAGTTAAACATGTAACATATTACTAACTTTTATAGATTTTATAGGAAAATAGATTCATTATTATCATACATATGCATATATGTACATAATAACATTTATTTGTTATGTTTGTTTCTAATGAAGTTCAAATAGTAAATTGAACAATGTGCTACACACACACACACACACACACACACACACACACACACACACACACACACACACACACACACACACCCTTCCTCTTTCAGGTTTTCATATAGTTACTAGTGCTGTAAGTTTGTCAGTGTTTCTGATGTCAAAGAAGTCCACTAGATTCAAAATGTGTTCAGCCTGTGGACATGATACCTCCTTAAGAGCCCCATTCCCTTTGTGTGTACTGCCTACATCCTTCCCACGTGCAGGATACCTGCTTTATTTGTGCTGCCTTTTGTACCAGGGCTCAGCATGGAAGAAAAGAGAAACTTATTCTTAAGGGAATTTTTCCCCCTCGGACTGGGTCTAGGATGTCCACTGATTCAAAACCACCCTTCACTCTTCTGCTGACAAAAAGAGAGGGAATGGTCTAAGGAAAGCAAAAGAGATAAAGACAGAAAGAGTGAAGCTAAGAGAGAAACGTAAAGAGAAACAGTTTGAAAACAGCAGGAAGAAAGCGTAGAGAAAGCAAAGAAAAGGTCTCTGGATCCGAGTGCTATTCCAGGTCCTGCACCTAAGTTAGCGAGGCAGTCGAATACAGCTGTAGCCAGGATTTGAACACCCTCTCCGAAAACTTTTGTTTTCTGGGGCCGATCAGCACCAGACGTCATTCCCTAATACTTCAAAAGCTACCATCAAGACCTCTGTCAGTATCATCTTCAAGGTCTGGTTGCTCCATCAGAAAGCTAACTGAAGTGGATGCCAATTGCATGGTGAAGTAATTCCTGAGGATACAGATTCAACTGGGAGTCTTCCTGGCCCCATCACTGAGGAGAGGTCTGGGATCGGATTCAATGGCTTTGGAGACTTTGGCCTTGACTTCTTTGGGTCAAGTAGAGTACAGGAGCAAGTGCACTGGATTTAGAGCCTAGATGATGGAGTTGACTCTGAAGTTTTGGGGGGGTGCCACTACCTCTCAGTGGTTCGGGTGTAGATAGCTCGGCTCCAAGGTCTTCCTCCTCAGAGCAGTCCACTTTTGGAGTCAAGAAAACTACTGATTATGCTGTTATGGCTGGTTCTTCCTCAGTTCATTTAACTGAGTCTGCTTTTGAGGCTGTGGAGAGGGCTGTGACTGGATCATGAAGACTTGTGCATTCACAGAGTTTTAATCCATCCTTACTCCTGTTGGATCCTGTACCTCCTTTCTCTTGTTAGGGTCAACAGAGACAGGTAGACCCAATCAGCTTTGAGACTGCTCGACATTCAAGCTCCACATCTGACTCTGAGGTGTCTCCTTCAGAGGTCCCGAGACACATTTCCAGAAAAAGACTTGCAAGAGGAAGTATATAGACTCCTCATCTGACTGTCACCGAAGACAGTGACTTAGATGATGGAAAAGGTTCCCCAAGACCCACCCCCCCAGATGTCTACTTTGAATTGATGAAATGGGGTCCACAGAAGCACCTTCTTCTGATGAGTCTGTGTTTCTGGAACCTTTTGGGTTTGGTCCTTCGACATCCTTGGTGGTCCCACTTCCTGATGCCTTAATAAATCTCATTGCTGAGAAGGCTTGGAAGGAATCTGCTGTTGTAGACCCTGTACCAAAAAATCTGGCAACGTTTTAGTTGCCTCTAAAGACATTAAACATTGATCCAAGAGTCCCCCAGTAGATGCAGTGGTGGTAGGAGCAGCCATGAAAAAGGAACTGTCGGAAGAAAGTTCCTCTGTCTATACTCCAAACAGGGAGTTTAGGGCATTGGGATAGACTGCGGTAATAGGCTTATGTTTCAGAAACGTTTGCACTCTGAGCGCTGATCTGTTTAGCAACCCTGGCATGTTTCCGGAGAGACTTGATCAAGGAGCTTTCCAAGTATCTTTCAGGTAACTTACCTACGGACGTCCAGAAGACAGTAGACACCAAATTTTATACCCTACAATCTTCATTAAATGTGAAGATGAGACTGTTATCTAGTGCAGCTGATAGTACATCAAGGGCAGCTATGTGATTTTGCGGAGAGCTTCAAGACGTGCTTTAAAAATGCCCCCTACAATGCTTCCACCTTGTTTGGACTAAAGGTAAAATCAGTGCTTACCAGGAGTGAACAGGATGGTAAGACTTTGTCTGCCATGGGAGTCTGTGTTTCTACTTCTCAAAGATCCTTTTCTAGGAATCAGAGGAGGTAGGAAAATGTGATTCAAAAAGTACCAAGGCTTTAACCAGGAAACTTCTGGGAATGGTACTTCCCAAGGCATTGGAGGAAGCAATTCCACTGGATGTCACCCATGAAGCAGAGGAGAACTGCAAAATCAAGGTTTCCTTAGGCTTTTCACTGAGGAACCTTAGTGTTCGTGAGAGTCTGCCCGACTGCTGTACTTTGAAGCATTCGGGGGATGCTTCTCCTTACACCCTTTAACTTGGCAAACCATAACTACTGAGTCATGGGTGTTATAATCTCTGGTGATAGTGCTTTTTTGTATTCCCTGTAAAAAAAAGACCAACAATTACCGATACTCCACCCAGTCATTTGGAATCTGCAGCAGTGTAGGTATCAAAGTTGCTAGACAAGAGAGTCATTCAACATGTGCCCCAAACTAGTGAGGATTCGGAGTCTATTCCAGGTTCCTTTTAGTTCCAAAAAGACAGGGGACCTCAGGTCAATATTGAATCTCCACAATCTAAATCAGTATGTCAAACAGACAAAAGTCTGGATGGTCACAGTGCAGTCCATTCTACCTCCTCCTGTCTCAATCTCCAGGATGCCCACTATCATATCAAGATCCAGAGGCAATCCAGGAAGTTTCTTCATTTCTGGCTGGGGACCAATTGCTGTCAGTTCAGGACACTGCCATTCATTCTCATTGTAGCCCCCCCCCCCTTCCCCGGGTATTCACCAAGATGATGGAAGTTTAACAGCTGATCTCCAGCTGCAAGGAGTCCAGGTCTTCCCATAGTTAGATGATTGGCTCTTAGCTGCTACTGCCAACGATCTAATGTTACTGCACCAGTCAGTCTTTCTGTCTCTGGTAGTCCACTTGGAAATATCAGTCAATTTCATCAAGAGCAAAATACCTCCCTCTCAGAGCATAGAATTCATAGGTTGCCAAATAGACACTGTCCAACAGATTGCAGAACTCCACCCTTGTCAACTTGTTAGAGGCTGTAGCCCTTCAAGTGATGCAGCACTCTTGATCACAAGCACGACTCATGCTGTGACTCTCAGAATTGATGGCCTCTTCGATTACTCTAGTTTTATTAGCTAGATATCACATGAGAGTCCTACAGTGGATGTTAGCAGTACAATGATCACAGACATTTCACCCTCTTCACAACAGAATCTGTCTTGCTCAGGTATGCAGAAGTCATATAAAATGGTGGATTAAGTACCAGTACAGGACATATCGTCTAGTCTTCCTACTCCCAAAGCCGCAGTCAGATGCCTTCTAGGATGGGGTGGGCATTACAAAGGGAAGGGATGTGGTCATCAACAGAGGCCAAACTTCACATCAACATTCTGGAGATGAAAGTGGTTCTCATAATGTTGCAGTCTTTGCTGGACTGTCTACCCAAGGATGGGATCGCCATCCACTCGGACAATATATCAGTGGTCTGGTACACCAACAAAAAGATGGAACATGTTCATGCTCTCTTTGCTGGGAAGCCATGCGAGTTTGGCAGTGGGCGATGTCTTCAAACCACTTTCTGGAGCAATGTCCATTCCTGTGACATCCAGTGTTCTAGAGGACAAGTTGAGCTGAACAGTGCTATTGCCTCACAAGTGGTCTCTCAAAAAACAGTGGGATCACAGATTTTCAGCCACTGGGACCAACCTTGCTGCGGCCTCTTTGCTTCCTACCTCAGCAGCAAAGGCAGTTGTTACTTCTCCATCATCCTTCCACAGGGACGATCACCAAGAGATGCCCTACTCTATTTTTGGCCCCAAGGTGTCCTTTATGCCTTTCCAGCAATTCCCCTTATCATCAAGTTCATTCAGAAAGTCATGAAGTGCAAGACCAGGGTAGTTCTCATTGCCACCTTTTGGCCTTGGCAGGTGTGGTTCCCCTTTCTGTGGCCTCCTCGTTTGTAAATTCCATGCTTCTGGGTCCTACTCTGGATCTTCTTAGTCACCCATCTGGGATGCCTGTACCGGATTTCCAGTCCCTAAAACTAAGTGCATGGTTTCTCAAATTTTAATAATAAATGATGCCAGGCTTTCTGCCCTGGTAGTCCACTTTAATCTCATTTTCTCAGAAGGAGTTGACCATAAAGATTTACAAAAGCAAATGGACATCTTCAAAGAGATTAGACCCTTTTTCAGCACCTTTACCAGAGATTCTGGAGTTCCTTTCTGAACTTTTTATAGAAGGCTCTAGTTACTCTACAATTAAAGTCCAGATGGCCGCCATTTCTAACTTTTACATAGGATATAAGGACTCCTCTATCGTATCTCTTAGGGTGACCAAGCTCTTTATTAGAGGAACATTTTTATTGAGACCTCTAGTTCATGACTTGGTCTGTTGCTTGGGATGTTACAATTTTACTTCAGTCTTTGAACCAGAAACCCTTTGAACCAGCAGGTTTGGCAGATCTAAATTTTTTCTTGGAAAATTATCTTTTTGGCTGCCATTATATCAGTAAAGTATGTCAGAATTCAAGCACTTCCATGCATACCTCCCTTATTTTTCATAATGACAAAGAGTTTCACTGAGGACAAGTCCCTTTTTCCTTCACAATGTGGCTTTGGAATCTAACCTGAACCAACAAATTGATTTGCAAGTATTCTTTCCAAACTTTTCTAACCAGAGGATATACCCTGTATACCTTGGATGTCCATAGGCAACTCAGGTTCTATTACACTGTAGTAAGGACTTCAGAAAATCAGACCAGTTATCTGTATCCTTTTCCAAGACGAAGCTTGGACGATATGTCTAAAGTAACACTTTATAGTTGTTGTTTACAAGACAAAAAGGCTGTCCTCACATTCTAAGCCTAAGGCTCACTTTGCCAGTGCGATGGCAGCTTCTACTGTATTCACAAAAAGAGTACCTGCCAGCAGTTTTATTTATTTATATATATATATATATATATATATATATATATATATATGTGTGTGTATATATATATATATATATATATATATATATATATATATATATATATATAAAATATTCATACTGTTCTGTTGAATTATAAGTTAGATGTGCAGTCTAGGACTCTCACATTTGCCTTACTCAAGAATGTCCTTCCTTGAGTCTAACAACATGAAGGGACTCTGGCTAACAAAGTTCGCAGACGATTGCAAGTTGGGAGCTATTATTAACTCCTCAAGTGATGTTGACATCCTACAGAAAGGCCTTACTGAGACCAGTGACTAGTGTCAGAACCTTGGCCTTAAGCTCAATGCCAAAAAATGTGTCATCATCCACTTTGGAAAAAAACTGGTTCCTATGAATTATCACATTGATGGTAGTCCACTGAACACAGAAGGAGTTATAAGAGATCTGGGAACACAGGTTGACAGTAACCTCTCTTTTGACCACCACATTGCCACAGTGGTCAGAAAGTCCACCTATGTGGCACATCTCATTACTAAGGGTTTTGCATCCAGGAAGAAAGAGGTCATTGTCTCCCTCTACTCTTCCCTCATTAGGCCAGTCATCGAGTATAGTGCCCCATTTGGCTTGTAACTCACTAGACACCTGCAACAACTGGAGGCCACAAAACTACCTCACAGAGAGAATCCTAGGCCTGAAACACTTGTCCTATATGGACAGACTCAAAAAAACTCCCAGCTATTCTCTGTCTTATATTGCCTACTTAGAGGCGATCTCTGCTTGACTTACAAATCCATGTCTGACACAACTCTGTTAGAAATGCTACAGCTAAAGAAATTTCAATCCCTCTGCACCACACGCTCCAGAGACCTCAACCTCATTACCACAGTCAACAAGCTGGAGGGACAGGTTCATAACCCAGAGACTGCCCATGCTATGGAATAGACTTCCCATACATGTCAAACAGAGTGCCTCACTGGCCCTCTTCAAGAGAAATCTTGATGAGTGGATGGGAAATGGAAAATTCACCCTGTGGATCACTCCAGTGGCTCTGCTCGACAGAGGCAGTGGGAACTAAGGTCAGGTGGCACAATACCAGTGTAATCCTATGGGCTAGGCTTGTAAAGGCTCCAGGGCCATTAGCCTAGTACACACCTATGAACCAGGTCTCTTTTGGGTAGCTTGGGAATCTGTCCCACATGTTGAATCAGATGAAAGTAGGTCACATCGTATACAAAAGTTATGTACTTACCATAAAGATAGATCGGTGTTGTCTTATTTTCATCTGCTTCAACTCTTCAGCCTCCTTTCCCCTTCCTGTTTGTCATTTTTCATCTTCTGGGGATTGATCAGACCTTGTTTGGACCATGTCTGTCTCTTATAGGTTCATATGGGATTACTAGGCTAACAGTTTGAGCACTTACAAGCCTTGTCAATACAACCCAATTTTACACAGTATATGGTCCCTAGGAGCAAGAGGATAGCATGGATTTGTGTCTATGCATTGAGTATCTTACAGATTGCCCCTGTCCATAAAGGACAAAGGCACTACCCCCAGTATGAATTTGCATTTCCCCATCCATTGATCCAAATTACATTTGAAGAGGGCCAAAGAAGGGCGAAAGGCTGTGCTTAATGTGGATAGGAAGCCTCTGTTCCAAAGAAGGGGCAATGTGTGAGACACATCTGTCTCCCCAGCATGTTTTATTTGAGTAGCTGACTTAAGTTTAGATCCCTAGATCGGGTGACCCTCGTGCTGTCTGACTTGCAGATGTGTAGCAGCTCAATCCAGACTGGATTTGTAAGTGCCTTGTAGGTCAGGGATAGGTCACCCCTTGATAGTCATTATGAGACAGAGTAAAGGGATAGGGCTTTTTGTCTATCTGCGTAGAACCTCTGAGGTTGCTTCATCTGTAAATGTATAGTCAAATACATGCCAGATGGCACATCATACTCAATTATTGGTGTAATGAGGGCTGAGTGCAGCGAGAGTATAATTTTTTTGGATTTGGATGGCATACCTTTACTTATTAGTTATGCCACATAGAAGGACTTCCTCACTACTGTGAACACATGGTAGTCAAAGTTCAGGCTACTGTCTATCTGTGTACCTAGATCAGACTCTCACCTTTGAGTCTACTCTTAAGGGTGTGCTCTTGATGATGACTTCCCAAAGGGTATGGTGATGCATTTTTTGCATGTATTTTTATGCCATGGTTGTGACACCAATCATTTGTCTGATCTAAACCCTCCTGGTGGATATCTGCATTGTTGGGGGATTCATTGATTGTCCCTAACTTGCAGTTGTCCGCAAACTTTGTCATCCAGAAGTCTTCAACATTAGCCTTGACTTCACAGAAGTATATTCCAAACATCAGTCTTCCTGTGGCACACCACTAATAACGGGCCTCTTGTTGGATCTGGATTCACCTACTTTAACCACATGTGTCCTGTCTGTGAGCCAATTGGCTATCCATCTGGTGATGCAGGGATTTATGGCCAGTTTTGTGAGTTTATTTATAGTACCTGAGTGGGGAATTGTGTCAAATGCTTTGGCCAGGTCAATGTAGACAGTATGCACTGTTTTATCATCATTCATGACCTTAGTGACTTTCTCAAAGAAGTCCACCAGATTCAGTAAACATGACCTGCCCTTGACAAAGCTGAATTGGGTTGGGTCCAGTGTTTGGAGGTTTCCTGTGTCATTATTTCTCAGTTCCTTGATTATTCTTTCTGTGGCCTTGCATGTAAGACTAGTCAGACCTGTAGGGTCTGTAATTTCCCGGATCAGTAGATGTTCCCCCTTTATACAGAGGGACGATTGTTGCCGTCCTCCACTCTTATCAAGACAAAGCCTGTCCGGAGGCTGTGGTTAAACAGATTTTCTAATGGGCCTGTTTTGAGCTGTGTTGTGGCAACCTGATATACCATCAAGCCCCATTGAAGCCATGTTTTTAGCTTTAGAGAGTGCAGTGGCAGCCTGTTCTTTGGTGATAGTTGGCAATGGAGTGGTGGAGGATATTTCTTGGGGAGAACTGAGGGTAATGGGGAGATGAAATTTGAGCTAAATTTGTCACCTAGCAGATTAGCTATATCTTCTAGCCGAGTATAGATGATGCTATCTACAACAAATTCTGCAAACTGTTGGGTGTTGCCCTCAAAATTTCAGACATAACTGAAAAATGCCTTATGTTTATCTTTCGCTTTGGATTCTATTTTTACCTCTAAGTCTGCTTTCAGAAACTTTACTAGTTCCCTGATCCTCTTGTTTAGACTAAAGAGGGGCTTTTTGCTTTGTTGTCCACATTCCCTCTTACTTCTCAACAAGATCCTCTTTCTTTTGTTGTACAAACTATTAACACCAGAGGTCCACCAGCATGACTTGATTTTACATTTTTATCTGGGTTTATTTCAGACTGGTACTGTTGTTTCTATGCAGTTGATTATAAGGTCATACAGGGCTTTTGTGTATGCCTCTGCGTAGGTTTCTTTGTTTTCAGGACTTGAGTAGTTTGGAAACTAGCTATGCCATCCCCTAAGAGAAGTTCTTAAAGTTTTTGGGTTACCGTTATTTCATGGGAGACTGCTTTGTGATCTGATCATACCAGTGAGGACATCTCATGGTGTATGTTTGTGGGGGGGGGGGGGGGGGGGCAGCACTCTCCCATATTTGTGAGTACCAGATCTAGGATATTTGTTCCCCTAGTGGGAGTGCAGACTAGCTGCTACAGGACATTTGAATTTACAAAGTCAAGACATCTTTGGGTCTGCATGTTAATGATCTTGTTTGACTTGGAGGGGTAGTTCAAATCACCCACGTGTATGGTACTGTACTGGATGTTGAGTGATTCTAGTGACTTCAGTTATTATGTATTAGTTTTCTGGTTCATGCTGGGGGACCTATAGCTAGCAAGAATATGGTAATGGATTTTTCCCGTAGTTAGTTGGACTTGGAGTAGCTTAACCATGTCATATTGTTTGACCAGACTTGGGGCGTGCTTATTCTTTATATAGATAAATACACCTCCACCTTTTGCTCTTTTGTGTTCTTTCATGTTCAGTGGGTGGTCAGAATGTATGAAAGGCATTATAGCCATGCACTGATGGAGTGTCTTCCATGGCTTTAACCATGTTCCAGTAATTGCACAGATGTCAGCTTTCTCCAGGGTGAGGAAAGCTTCTAGGGAGTCCAGTCTCCTGTTGAGACTCCTAGCATTGAACCTTTAGCTTGTTCTGAGTAGCTTTTTATGTTGGAAGGTCTGTTTGTTTGGTAGCACCTAAAAAGGCACTGTAGGGGTAGATAATGTTTGACCAGTATAGGAAAGCCTAGAGATGATTGGTGAAGGTCATCCCTAGCAGAATTGCATGGCCTGTCCTCCATGTCCTTCCAGCCTGACAAGTATTGCAGCCGTTTGGAATGACACCAGCAGCTAAGCCAATTTTTAGTCAAATCATTTTCTGCTGGTATTTGTGGCATCATCCTTGGAAATGGTAGAAAGCTAGTCTCACACCTGCCTATGACACAAATTCTAAGAGCTCAATTCTGTCTCTCTTCATATAGTCCAAGGAGGTACAGCTTAGGTAATTCACGTCCACATGGACTATGACCAAGTCATACTGGTACTTAGGGGTAAGTGACCTGAGTGCTTGTGTGACCTGGGAAATCCTGGCCTCTGACAGGGAACTTAACTGTAACCTCCCCCTTATCCAGCCTTGAAAGAGGGACATCAGTGTGTCTCACAGTGGAGTGTCTTATGACCAGAATAATGGGTTGTGGAGTGTTTTGCCTTATGGGCTTGGTAGTTGAGACACAGTAAAATGTGGCTTTATGTTGTGATGGGAATTACCTTATTTGTGTGCATGTGGAGCTTCTGAGGACTGCACGTGAGAGGTCTTTCTGGTTTGGGTAAGTTACATGTAAGCACCTCCACATATTTGGGTCTGTGTGTGCGCGATGAGTGATGTGTGTGAGTTGCTGACAACCTGTTTGTTGCTTTTTCTGTCTATATGAGAGTCTAGCCTCCATTGTCAATGTGCAACTACATCTCTCACATACTGTATTTGTCTGTTCGAGAATTAAGTGGTTGTCAGTGTACATAAGGCAATTGTTACATTGCCTCAGGATGCCCATGTCAACCAAGTTGAATGCAGAGATAGTAGGAAAGTGCCCGTCCATGGTTGCAGGTCATAATGTGTACTTGAAAAGATAGGAGAGGATGGTGTTTGTAACTGGATGAGAGAAGGGTGCTTACTTGGTATAATCTGCAGCTAACCTAACCAGTGATGCTGCCCAGCACCAAAACAGGTAAACAATAGTCCTGGGTGCAATAATAAGGTAAGGTAGACCTAAATGGGCCTAATTGCATAAATGCTGTTTACCATGCAGACTATTTGCCCCGTGAGTAATACAGGCCTGAGGTAAAGTTCCAAGTTTTTATAGGGAAATTTCAGCTTCTGATGATTGCTTGTGTAGAAGGCACCAGTAATCGCTGCTGTGTGAAGAGCAGCTTTGGTCAAATTCGAGGTTTGTATATGATCAGAAAAAAGCAAGTTTTACACTAGCACACAATGAGCATTCCACCAGAAATGCCATGCTCAGACAGGTGAAATCAGCCCTCTCCTGCCACAAGAGTACAGACTTTGACTCTCTTAATGTAAAATGACTGGTCTAGAGCTCAAGTGTTAAGGAACCTCCAACAGATGCCTCATACTAAGAAACACTTGATACAATGTAGTTCAGTGCCGAACAAGCAGCCCTTACAGTGGTTTGAAAATGCAACTTTAAAGTGAAAAAAACCCCAGTAAATAGCACAGTAAACTTTCACAATATAATGAAAATAAGCAATGTTTCTTGATGTTTGTGTATGTATACATTACTGACATAGTGAGCAGCTCCATGCAAATGTATCGAATTTATACCAGCACTGGAAATACAGAACACTGACTACTGAGTCCTCTGGTGAATAAATGACTACACTTAGAGCCCTTTTGTGTGCTTCCCAACTTGGATAAACCAGGTAAATGCTTACTGCCATTAGATGAATAATTCCAGTCCCCCTAATGTAAAAACACAGTAAAACAATGTGAAATGCTACCATAAACAAACTTAAACTGAAGGAACGGCAATAAGCAATTCAAGATAACAGCAGTGTACTTTAACAGCTTATAAAAGTGTGATTATTCAGTAGAAGTACCTCGCTTTGTAGAAATGAAGCAAGAGACACTCAATTGAGCAGAATTTATAAGGCACCAAAAACAAAGTAAGTCGAGTAATAAGCTGTCCAGCCAATAAAACAGCTACATGCAGGAATTTTTCCCCAACGTATATAGACCAGGCTGCTATCCACTACAAGGAAAATCCACTGTCCTCTTGATGTGAAAACTCAGTAAACAGCTTGCTAGAGCATACAAATACACTACTTTACCAAGAGCTAGCTAGATAATGAATTCAGAGCAAGTAAATCAGTACAACAGTCAATGAGATACAAAAATGCACTTTTTTTCAAAATAATACATAATTCAAGATGTAAATAGCATTGTAGAAAGGGAGGAGCTTATAAAGCTCAATTTACAGTAAGGGTGGGCAGTTTAAAATCACCAACTTCAAAAAGGAGATCAAGGAATGGAAGGCTGGGTGGGAAAAATAACCAGCAGCGAGTCGCCAAAAGTACTTGTAGATCTTGAGTCTTATCAGAAAAGACACAAAGGTACTGTATATTCAAGTTTAACTGAAGAAAAATTAACCAATGGGGGGAAAAACGTGAAATGTGCAGCCTAGGTAATTTAAATGTCTATATTCCACATAGAACAAAAACGCCAGCCAGGCAGATTTATTAAAACAGAAAACAAAAATGGAACAGGTTAAAACAGAAAGCAACTGTATCAGGTTAATCAATTCATAGACAAAAAATATAAATTTACTTTCCTTACCCAGCTGGGAGTCACCAACAGTGCTTGAAGATTTGGCAGGCCTTGAGTCTTATCAGAAAAGACAAACACACAGAAAGTCTCTGTATATTTAAGTACACAAATATCACTCAAGAAACAAATTAACCAATAAAAAATGCACATGAAATGTGCAGCTTAGGTAATTTGTGTCTGTCAGCCACATAGAATAAAAACAACAAGCCAAGCAGATTCTTAAAACAGAAAATAGAGATCTCCTTTCCTCACCCAGAAGGGAGTTCCCAACAGTGCATGTAGTTTTTGCAGGCCTTGAGTCTTATTAGAGAAGACAGTGGATATCTTTTTGAAATTCCTTACTTTCTGCTTTCCTTCCTACATTATTAGAGACCATTTGTAATCAGTCATTAGATTTGATCTGAGGTAATTCAGTCAGGAAAGGTGAAATGTGGGTAAGGGAGGATTCAGAGCTCTTGGATCCAATACTCTGGTCTATGGCGCCAAGTGCAGATCTGACCAGATCCTACATGTTGAACCAGATGAAAATAAGGCAACACGGACCTATCGATGTTCTTCGTGTTTCACTGTTGCAGTCATTACATTTGGGTAATCTGTCAGCAGGTTGCCCTCAGTCGGCCTGATTAACAAAGTCTTGGGTCCTGCGTCGGTTGCTGTCCCTTCTTCCATGACATCAGGTCGTCAGGGGTATAAAACATGCAGCTGACGCCATTACATCAGTCTTTCTTGCTGTGCCGTGCCCGAAGCAGAAGCAGTTCGCAAGTGCCGGTCGGCCGACTTCTGAAATTTTTGTTTTCGAGTTTCAGAACCGAAGTCTTCAACTAAAAGCTAAGTACCCCGTTGGGGAAACTTTTTCTTGCTCCTTACCGATGTCAGTAAAAGTTAATAATTGTATTACTTATGGGAACCAAATACCTCATAAGGATTTTTATTTGTACTGTATTCCTTGCCTAGGCCCTGACCACGACGTACCTTGCTGTCGGTTTTGTGCTTTATTTAATCAGCGTACTATCCGTCGTCGGTACATTTTTGCTTCTAAATATTTCGGTTCTCGGTTTAATTATCCAGAAATGAAGTTGGTTAGCCATCCGACTACCGGAATACCGAAAAAACATAAAGAAGAAGACAGAGACAGGCCGTTGAGGTCCAAAACTGCCGATGACGCTTCTCTTAAACCAGTCGCCATTTCGCTGGTACTCAGTGAGGCGCTTTTGCAGCCCCTGATACCCATTACTTCTGATTCGCAGGCCTCTACTGAGACCCATTCAGAGTCCAGTATGCTGCGAGATTCTTCACATATGGAACACACGGCTGTCTCTGCCTTGGATGAGTCCAGAGCCGCTGAGCAGGCACCAGTGTCTGATGGTGTATTCAGGCCTACAGACTTGCATATTAATCCGACTACAACTTCAGTACTAAGGCCTAAATCTCAATCTATGTCTAAAAAAACGACGTCCAGGCCACATGTTCAGGCCCCTATGCCTAAAAAACAAATGATCAAAATGGCTGAAGATTTAATTACTTTAATCAGGGGTAGTCAAACCCCCGCCCCCCTCCCCAAGATGCCTAGGATTGAATTTGACTATGAATCTTCTGAACAGGACTTTGTTTCTTCTGACTCTTCTAATGATCTGGATTTGTCCATACTTACTTATGAGGACTCTGATGCATAGGATTCCATTCCCTCTGCTTCTCCACCTGAAGATTTCTCTTTTGGGGAAACTTTACATACCTTAAGAGAGCATTTCCACTGGGAAAGTCAGGATTTCTCTGAATCCAAAAAGAGGCTTAGGGATTTCCTTCTTCTTCCTCAGCATAGGCCTTTGGCTATACCTCCTGTACTAGACATTGTTGATGATGTGTTTTCGGAATCCAGTATGGCCCCTGATTCCTTGCCTCAAGCCCCTAGAAAACCAAACGGGTACTACAGAGTTTTCTCTAAATCCAGAGCTGGCTTTGCCACTGCTGTTTTGCAGGGCCTTATAGCTGGTCATAATGCTGTATAAATCCATCCTCCCAGCCATAGCTTTGGGAATCTACCCAAATGCAGTGACTGCAACAGTGAAACACAAAGAACATAGTACAGTTGTGTACACTTACCGTAAATGTAGATGTTCGAGTGTATTCACTGTTGCAGTCCTGGTTACCCTCCCTCCAGCCCCCTGTTTTTCTCTTACTATACATCTACTTTCTTTTACTATGCTTAAAAGTATTTACTTGTTTGGAGGTATATTTTTGTGTTTTTAATTATATATATATATATATATATTTTGCTCCCCATTTGGGGGCCACCTGACATCTGGGGCAAGAAAAACTGATGTAATGGCGTTGGCTGCATGTTTTATACCTCTGACGACCTGACATCATGGAAGAAGGGACAGCAACCGATGCAGGACCCAAGACTTTGTTAATCAGGCTGACTGAGGGCAACCTGCCAGCAGATTACCCAAATGCAATGACTGCAACAGTGAATACACTCGAACATCTACATTTATGGTAAGTGTACACAACTGTACTTTATGGTAAGTACATAACTTTTGTTTGTTTGTTTCTTACTTGGATCAGGGGTTTTTGGAAGTAAATTTAACCAATGCTCTTGCTTTCAGCTCTTTCTTACGTAGCTCTGTTGAGACATTTCTGACACTAGATACTTTATTTTCTGTCTTGGTGAATGAGAAGTTCACTGCACATGCATACATTTTTGTATCTACATTACAGCATTGAACAGAAGTCTAAATGCTTAAAGTATTTGTTTATGTATCTTGTTCTGTTGCGTGGATTTTCAGTTTTGGTGCCACAGTTTATCAAAGTAATGATGTAACTAGAGGGAACCTGCTATTATGTTTAAAGATTGTGAAAAGCCACATTTTGCTCCTCAGTTTACCTCGCTCATTGTCAGTAAATGGCCTTTGAATCAGTACAATTTGTATAGCACCTAATAAAGCATTAACAAGTTTTGTACGGTGATTGCATGCTTGTGTTTTAATATGTCCTTGCCAGCATCTTAACAGCTGTAGACAAAGCCCCTTTTTTAATTCTATGCTGTCTGTCACAGACAGATGAGCTTTTAATACTTCTGCTCCAGTCCTGTGAAACAGTCTTTCCATCTACCTTCAACAAACTGCTTGTACATACTGCTTAAAACTTTACTTTCTGGAAAATAACTCACAACTTTCTGGAAAATAACTCACATCCTCACATACTCCCTTTGAGTAATCTGTTCCCCATTGGCCCTTTTGATTCAATTATATAAAGGAGTTCCCTATACTATTTTAGCATGTCCAAAGGTCAGTTGACGGTTTCCTCGCCAGTCCAGCTGGTGAATCTGGGAATCTTGAGGCAGTGTTACAACTGTCTCATGTACAGAGACAACCCTCTCCTACTCCCAACAAGTTCTAACATATGTGAGAGATGCAACCATATAGCCAAACTGGAGGCTGAGCTCTCTCAACTCAGTACTGGCGTAACCAGTCAGGAGGAGAAGGTAACCACACACACCACAATTCCAGTCACACATAGACCTACCACAATAGCAAACCAAACACATAAACACACAAAAACATACTCAGAGGCTCTAAATAAAAGTCTGCCTAAGCAGCAGAGACCTTCAAAGCAGACATCCAAGCAACCGCTACCCCAAAACAGAACACGTGCATCACATAGTTCACAAAGCCAGTGTGCCGAACAGTCACAGCCCTTAAGGCTAAACAACACACCTGGTACACTTGTAATAGGTGATTCTATTGTCAGACACACTGATGTCTTGCTCACCAGGCTGAACAAGGAGAAGGTCACGGTGAGCTGCCTGTCGGGCACTAGGATTCGCCACATAACACAAGCACTCAGGTCACTCCAAGGCAAGTACAAATATGACTCGGTCATTGTCCATGCTGGTGTGAATGACCTGAGACGTACCTCCCTGGACTACATGAAAAGAGACATAGAAGAGCTCTCTGAGCATGTAGCCCAGGCCGGTATGACCCTGACCTTGAGTAGCATCTTACCCTCACCAAGAATGATGCCATAATATAAAGATAAGATTATCAATTTCAACAATTGGCTAAAGTTTTGGTGTCATTCAAAGGGGATCCAGTGCCTGTCAGCCTGGGATGACATGCTCGACAAGCCACATTGCTTCGCTAGGGACAGCTTGCACTTGTCACCCCTGGGCTTTCGGATATTGGCATAGGCTCTTCCCACACCCATAGTGCCTTTTTTAGGCAAGGCTCAAAAGACAAACCCACCTCCATAGATAACACAAGGAAAAAGAAACTAAGGGTAATGCTACTCAACGCCAGAAGTCTAAACCTCAAGATGCACGCACTCAAAGCTCTCCTCAGCATGGAAAGCATCGATGTCTGTGCAGTGACAGAAACCTGGTTCAAGGTTCCTGAGAGCACCCCAGCACTACCAGGTTATACCTCATACCATGTTTTACGGCCCCAAAACTTGTACCGAACCACAAAAGGAGGGGGAGTATCCATATTATTCAAAGATACCCACACCTCCAGGTTGGTGGCACTGCACAAAGGATCGGAGACCATCCATGTGCAACTAACAGTGGATAAAACTGCCTTTCAGTTTATAGCCTGCTACAGACCACCCTCCAAAACTCAGGAACCCCACTCTGCTTTCCTGAGAACATTGGAAAATATGAAGGTCTCTCCAAACACCATTATATTGGGAGACTTCAACTACCCAAACATGGACTGGGAGCATTACTCTAGCCCCAATACCCTAGCCCAAAGGTTCCTAGAATTTATAAACTCAGATGCTATGGAACAGCTAGTCACCACTCCCACAAGAGGGGAAAACATACTGGACCTGATCATCACCAACATGGGGACTCTATGCTCCATACCAGAGGTATACCCCTCACTGGTAAGATCAGACCGTAAATTAATCTCACTGGATGTCGACATCCCGACCCCACCCCCAGCCCAGAAAACCACAGTGAAAAACTTCTCTAAAGCAAATTTCTCACTCCTCAAAACCGAGGTGGAATCCTTCAAACCCCCCGGGCCAGTGGAAACTACGGTCCAAACTGCATAATCCTTTATAACAGCATTCTATGGACACCTCCAGGAATGCATGGATCATGCAATCCCAAAAAAAGAAAACAAGACCCAATCCCCCAAAGACAGGCGTCCTGTCTGGTGGACCCCAGCCATAAATCAACTATACAACAGAAGGAGGAAGCTACTACATGATGGAGCAAAATCCCGAAAAGGTAAGGCATCTCTGATCAGTATTAGCAAAAAACTACGGTCCCTCATAAAATCATCTAAGGCGAGCTTCGAGAGAAAAATTGCACAGGACACTAAAGATGATCACAAGGCCTTCTTTAGTTATGTTAGGAACCTGGGTGGTAACTCCCAGGTATGCTCACAGTTAGTCCAAAATGACAAAAAATACACTGAACCCACAGACATTGCCAACATCCTGGCTGACAGGTTCAGTGCAACCCCCCCCCCCCCCAAGAGCAAATATCTATTCCAGCTGAGTGCTGCCCCCCTGACATCTCAGATGCTCAGGTAAGAGCCGCCCTCTCCAAAGCAAAAAACACAGCATCAGTGGGACCAGACGGTGTCCCGGGCTGCGTCCTACATGAACTCCAAGAAGAGCTGAACCCCAACATGAAGCTACCGTTCAATCTCACCCTTACTACAGGATATGTACCCAAAGAATGGTGTACAGCAACAGTGGTCCCTATCCACAAAGGTGGTGCCTCAATAGACCCTGGAAACTACCGCCCCATAAGCCTGACTAGCCTGGTCTGCAAAGCTATGGAGAGGATCATCATGGAACTCATAAATAAAGATATTGGGGACCTACAGACACTGGATCATACCCAATTCGGCTTTGTTAAGGACAGATCCTGCCTTTTGAACCTGGTCAATTTCTTTGAAACAGTCACCAAGGCCATTGACGAGGGGAAGGTGGTCCACACAGCCTACCTGGACCTCGCAAAAGCCTTCGATACAATACCCCACTCGGGCATCATAGATAAGCTCTCCAGCTTAAATATAAACCCTTATGTCATAAGATGGGTTACAAACTGGCTCAAGGACAGAACCCACATGGTCAGAATTGCTGGAGCCATGTCAGACTCCAAATCAGTTACAAGCGGCGTTCCACAAGGCTCAGTCCTGGGACCTCTCTTATTCGGTATATATTTTTCGGAGGTACAGGCCAACACGGGAGGACTATGGCTGACCAAGTTCGCAGATGACTGCAAACTGGGCGCCATAATCAACTCTCCAGCTGACACAAGCATCCTCCAAAAGGGTCTCATTGAGACAGATAACTGGTGCCAGAGCCATGGCCTCAAGCTAAATGCCAAAAAGTGTATAGTCATCCACTTTGGCAAAAACAAAGTGCCCACAAATTACCACATAGGTGGAAAGCCATTAAGTACGGAAGAAGTAGTTAGGGACCTGGGGACCCAAGTTGATAGCAATCTCTCCTTTGACAACCACGTTGCCAAAGTGGTTAGAAAAACCTTCTATATAGCCCTCCTTATCATGAAGGGATTCACATCTAGATCAAGGGAGGTCATTGTGCCCCTTTATTCATCCCTCATCAGGCCCATAATTGAATACAATGCCCCATTCGGGATGTACCTTACCCGACACCTGCAGCAACTAGAAACACCCCAAAAGCACCTCACCAAGAGGATCAAGGGGCTCAAACAGATGCCATATGCTGCTCGGTTAAAGAAACTCCAGCTCTACTCAGTGGCATACCGCTTACTTAAAGGCGATCTATGCCTGACATATAAAGCCATGTCCAACCCAGAATTAATGGACATGCTTCACCTCAGAAAATCCAAATCCCTTCGAGCTACGCGCTCGAGGGACTTGAACCTAAGCACAGAAATAAATAGGACATGCTGGAGGGACAGATTCATAACCCAGAGGCTCCCTTCACTCTGGAATAGATTCCCAGTCCACGTTAGGCAGAGTCCCTCACTGACTCTCTTAAAGAGAAATCTTGACGAGTGGGTGGGAGATCGTAGGTTTACCCCGGGGATCACTTCTGTGTCACTGCTAGACAGAGGCACAGTAAACTAACCTTGAAAAAGGGCATACTAAAACTCATTTAAATTGGGTGGCGAAAGCCAAACACACTCTGGCTAGACTTATAAATGCCCAAGGGCAGATAGCCTAGTATGAAGCTATGAACCTATGTTCATCTTATTGATCACTGCTGTAGTACCCTAAGCTGTATGGGTTGTATCTTGCATAGGATATAACACCAGACAGCTTCTAAAGTTTCAGGGCACCTTCCACACACCAAAACCATTAGTCATCTCAGCTCTGAGTTGAGTGAAAGTTAGGTTTGGGCACCAAGCCCTTCAGAGTTTTTCTGCAACAAAAGAGAGCTTTGGTTTTTCGAGGATCAGTGTTCAGCTTGTGCTGTTCCGTTGTTGGGCAGATAAGGTCCCTTTAGGGAAAAGCCTTCCACATAATATTTTTAATGTTTAAATATATTTTCTTACAAAACAAAAGTAAGTTTAGGCATGAATGTGTTTTTATTGACTGTCTTGAAACTTTACTTTACTTTTAAATGGGAGCGCACTTTTGTTTTTGACAGGTTAAAAGTTAATTTAAATATTCTAAAACTGCTTTTTTTCTGTGGAGAAACTGTTTAAATTACTTTTTGGATCTAGAAGAGTGTATTCTAATGCTTTCTATTGTGTTTTTAGTGGAAAAAGTGATCTTTTGCTACTTTTTAAATTTACCAGCTTTTGCTGCTTAGTTTCCACAGGACAGAAGCACTATTTTCATAGTCTGTCTTTATTCCTACAAAGAAAAAAAGAACAAGTTAAATAAATAGCCATTGCACCACAGCAGGCTAACAATTTCACTCAGCTGTAAGTAGGTGACTCTACTGTGGCCAAAGCTGGTTCCTTGCATCCCTGTGGTGGCGTTCATACAGCAACTGTGGACCAGGAGTGAGACACATCCGCTACAGCTGTTGGGGTTCCCTCAGTAGGCAAGGGAAGAGACATTCTTGTTGCTTTGGGAGAAGACATTCTTGTTGGCTTTGGGAGAAGAGCAGGGAAGGTTTCCCTGCTTAGCCAGAATGTTGCTCCCATCCCTGCGGAAGCTGTTGATGTTCTTCATTCCACATTGCTGCAGTCCTAACTATTGGGTAGTCCGCTGTCCAGTCGGCCCGAATACCAAAGTATATGGCTGACGTCGGTCAGGGCGCATTAGACTGACGTCAGTACGTCAGGGTACTAATGCGCATGACCGACGTCATATCCTCAGTCTTTTTTGCCGCATGGTCCGATGCAGAAGCAATTTTGCGAGTGCAGGTTGGCGTTCTGAAAGTTTCTGAAGTCAGAGTTTCAGACCGAATCAAAATTGGCTAAGTACCCGTTAGAATATTTTGGTTTTTTCTTGCCTCAGTATTTAACCGGATGTCAGAAAAAGTGAATAACTGTATTTCTTGTGGGAAACAGATACCTCATAGGGATTACCATACTTTGTGTATACCTTGTTTAGGGCCTGAGCACGACGTTGTTGGATGCCGCTCTTGTGCTAGATTTAACAAACGCACTATTAAGAGAAGGTTAGACTGTGCCAGGTTAGTTTTTGGGAAGCGTTGCAATTATAACATGCCGTCGGAGGCTCCGACGCCCGCTTCGGCCAAAAAGCGCAAGGACAAAGCAGCGAAGCCTAGAGTGGAAGAACCGACAGTCCCAGACGTCGGATCTTTAGAAGGCTCAGTGGAGCCGGAGGTTTTGCCAGGTGTTTCTTTGGAGTCTCAGGGAGAGACTTTACTGTTACAGGATGTATCCTCGCAGGAAGTAGGCCAGGCTGAGGGGGCTTCTCAGGTGGCTGTTCTTCCCTCTCTTCCTAAGGTGGTTAGAGCCTCCCCTTCTGTTTCCAAGGCTTCTTTGAGAGGCAGGCCAAGTTTAACTTCAGTGGGGTTTCTCCTAGTGCTTCAGGGTCTTTGCCTAAGAAACATATGCTTAAAATGGCAGAGGATTTGATTACTATGATTAGAGGTTCTATGCCCCCTCCTGATAAGAGGCCTAGGGTGGAACCTGAGTTTGAGAGTTTTGAGCAATGTTCGGAGGCTTCTGAGTCTTCGGCTGAAGACTTGCAGGAGTATCCTCCTTATTCTGATTCTGATGTGGATGATTCTACTCCTTCAGCTTCTCCTCCTGAGGATTTTTCATTTTCAGAGACTCTGCATTCCATGAGGGAGCATTTTAAATGGGAAGGTCAAGATTTCTCTGATTCCAGGAAGAGGCTTAGGGAATTCTTGTTTTTACCCCAGCATAGGCCTTTAGCTATACCTCCTGTTCTGAATGTGGTGGAAGATGTTTATGCAGCGGCTTCCCTCAATCCTGATTCTTTGCCTCCTGCCCCAGTTAAACCGGATAGGTACTATAGGGTGCCTGGAGCTCATAAGTATCTTTTTAAGAGTCCTAGGGCAGACCCGAAACTGTCTCTCAGGGGCCTAAAGGTGTGAAGGCCTCTGTTGTTAAAAATCCTGTTCCTCCTGATAAAGAGGCAAGGGCTTTGGATAGATGGGGAAAGAAAGTGTATACTTCTTCCACTTTAGCCATGAGGGTGTTGAATTGTCAGTTTCACATGTTAAAATATCAGAATTATCTCCTTTCACAATTAAAATCTAAGGTGGATGCTCTGGCAGAAGGTATTGAGTGTAAAGAGTTGCAGGATTTAGTTCATGTGTCTGAACAGGTGGGTAAACATTCCTTGCAATGTGGTTTTGATGCTGTGCAGGCCTCCTCGAGGGTGGCTGCCACTGGTTCTGTTCTTCGTAGGCATGCCTGGTTGAGAGATCAGAATTTAGCTGAGCATGTTAAAACAAGGATTTTGGATGCTCCTTTGCAGTCTGATGTGTTGTTTGGTTCGCCTGTGGAAGCAGTCTTAAAGAAAATGGAGGACAAGGCTAAGTCTATGCAAACTGTTAAGGATTTGTTTCAGGTGCAGCCTCCAAGTTTAGTAGAAATTGGCCTACTAAGGGATGGACTTATCCTGCTTATGATTCCCAGTCTAGGGGTAGGTCTAGACGTGGTAGGGGCAGAGCTCAAGGTTCTTTTAGGCCTAGGACAGGGAGTTCCCCTGCTCAGACTTCTGGTGAGGGCAGGGGTCAGTCCTTTCGTAAGCAGACCCAATGACCTGCCTTTTCAGCTGCCAGTACATTCTCGCCTGGCAGCACCTTTGGGAGGAAGGCTGTCTCTTTTCAAAGAAAATTGGGATTTAATTACCCAAGACAGATGGGTTCTGGATATCATTCACCACGGTTACAGGTTTTATTTCCATACCATGCCTCCTTTCAAAGGCATGCCAGACATTCCTCCTCTACAAAGACAAGAGGCTCACAAGCAAATTTCTCTGTTGCTCCACATAGGGGCCATTCAGCCAGTTCCTGTGCCAGAAAGGGGCCTAGGATTTTATTCTCGCCTGTTCCTAGTACCGAAGAAGGGGAACACGTGGAGGCCAATTTTGGATTTATCTATCCTCAACACTTATCTGGACATTCCCAAGTTCAAAATGTTGACGTTACAACAGCTTTTACCTCTGCTGGGCAAAGATCACTGGATGGTAACTTTAGATCTCAAGGAAGCTTACCTTCATGTGCCTATAAGACTAAGTTGCAGGAAGTATCTGCGTTTTCGAGCTGGAAATTCTCATTATCAGTTCTCTGCATTGCCCTTTGGCTTATCCACTGCGCCCAGAGTATTCACAAAGGTTCTGGCTCCAGTGATAGCTTACTTCAGGCTAAAAGGAATTCAAATCTATCCTTACTTGGACGACTGCCTGATTCTAGCTCAAGAAAAGGAAGACCTTCTACAGCATTTGGATTATGTCATAGCAGTGCTAAGATGCCTAGGGTATTCTGTGAACGAAATAAAGTCCAGTCTAGTACCCTCTCAAGACATGTGCTTTCTGGGTGTGAGACTGAATACAGCAGCCCAGATGGCCTTTTAACCCCGGACAAACAAAAGAATCTTTCCAGTTACTTCCATCAACTATCTCTTCAGTCCGGGCTGACTGCAAGGACAGTCCTTCAAGCCTTAGGGTTCATGGCATCTTGTATTCTGGTGCTTCCCAATGCCAAACTGCATATGAGGAAGCTGCAATGGTATCTCAAAATGTATGGACACAGCACTGCCAGGATTTGGACACTGTCATTCAAATAATACCTTGCATTCAAAAGGAATTTTTGTGGTGGGCTCAGGAATGTCACCTAAACAAGGGACTCTCTGTGACCCGGCCAGAGGCGAGTCAGATTCTAACGACAGATGCCTCAGACATTGCTTGGGAGCTCATCTAAATGGAAAGTGGATACAAGACAAGTGGCCTGCCAGACTACAGCATCTACATATCAACATGAAAGAGATGTTAGCAGTCCAGTTTGCATTAATGGCTTTCAAGGAGTTACTTCTTCCAGGGCAGGTGTTGATTCTAACAGACAACACAACTGTCATGTGGTACATCAACAAACACAGGGGAACACATTCTTACCCATTGTGCAGGCAAGCAATGATTTTATGAGAGACTGCGCTCAGCTTGCAACTAACTCTTCAGGCAAGGTTTCTGCCGGAGCACAGAACTCCTTAGCAGATGTGTTAAGCAGACAAATCATGGATCCCCACGAGTGGAAACTGGATCTTCATGTATTTCAAAATTGACAGTGTCATGGGGAACTCCAGACATAGATCTGTTCGCTTCTCCACTAAACCACCAGCTGCCAAAGTTTTGCACAAAGAGGTTTCATCACACAGCTTGGAAAGTGGATGCTCTTTCTTTCATTTGGAAAAATCTTCATGTGTATGCTTTTCCACCTCTGCCTCTTCTCCCAAAGGTGCTTCTAAAGGTCAGACAAGACAAGCCAAGGATGATTTTAATAGCTCCAGATTGGCCTCGGCAGCACTGGTACCCATTACTGAGGAGTCTGGTAAGGAAGCCTCCATGGCCTTTACCCTTGATTCCACACCTGTTGTCTCAGAGGACGGTCACCTGCTCAATGTCAAGCTTCAATCTCTTCATCTAACAGCCTGGCATATTCTGTTTTGAAAGACAGCAGGTCTCAACTTCCTCAACAAGTTTTAAATGTGATTATGGAAGCCAGAAGACCTAGTACAAGGAAAGTGTACGCAGAAAAATGGAAGAGATTTTTATTTTGGAGTGCAGCAAACAATTTGGAGATTTCTGAGCCTAATTTGAGTGTGGCTCTTCAATATCTTACTGAGTTATTGGACAAAGGTTTGTCTTTCTCTTCCATTAAGATTCATGCTGCAGCAATTTCAGCTCACTATGATTGTGACCCACCATTGTTTTCGCATCCTTTGTTCAAGCAATTTCTTAGAGGGCAAAGAATATAAGACCCCCACGTAGAGCTCCTACTCCTGCTTGGGATCTCAATTTTGTGTTGGAGAAACTTACTCTACAACCTTTTGAGCCTCGGCTACTGCTGAATTGAAATACTTGTCATGGAAGACTGCTTTTTGTTGGCCATTACTTCTGCAAGAAGGGTTTCTGAGTTGCAGGCCCTTATGGCGGTAGAGCCTTTTTGATTTTTCATAAGGATAGGGTATCTTTACGTACTAATCCTTCCTTTATGCCTAAGGTGGTTTCTAGTGTGGCTTTAAACCAAACTATTCATTTGCCTACTTTTTATGCAGATCCCCAAAATAAAGGGGAAAAGATTTTGCACACTTTAGATGTACACAGGCAATTGCGTTATTATTTGAGCAGGACTAAGGATTTTAGGCAGTCTCAGCAGTTGTTTGTTTCTTTTGCTTTGGGTTCGCAGGGCAAGCCTGTGTCAAAACAAACTATTTCTAGGTGGATTGGGTTTTGCATTGCATTTTGTTATTCCCATCATGGCAAGGAGATTCCAGCTGGAATTAGGCCTCATTCCACTAGGGCTACTGCCACTTCTACAGCATTTCTAAGGGGGGGTGGCCACTAAGGATATTTTGGAGGCAGCTACTTGGAGTTCAGTGCATACTTTCTCTAAGCATTATCACATTCCTCTCTACTCTAAGTCTAGGGCTGGTTTTGCCACAGCTATTTTGCAAGGCATGTTGTCAGTTCCTGCTTCCTTATGATTTGCCAGCCTCCCTTACCTCTGCTTTGGGATTCTACCCAATAGTTAGGACTGCAGCAATGTGGAATGAAGGACATAGTACAGTTTTGTACCTACCATAAATGTAGATGTTCGAGGATCCACATTGCTGCAGTCCAATTTACCCTCCCTCCTTCCCCTCTGTGTTTAAGGGTGGTTGTGTAGGTGAGGTTATATTCTGGTAATTTTGTATATATTGTACATATTTTTGGTGCAGGTTTGTTTGGAATTTTTGGTTTTGGCCTTAGCTTTTCAGGGTCTTCTGACATCTGGGGCAAGAAAAGACTGAGGATATGACGTCGGTCATGCGCATTAGTACCCTGACGTACTGACGTCAGTCTAATGCGCCCTGACCGACATCAGCCATATACTTTGGTATTCGGGCCGACTGGACAGCGGACTACCCAATAGTTAGGACTGCAGCAATGTGGATCCTCGAACATCTACATTTATGGTAGGTACAAAACTGTACTTTGCTGTTAATAGTCATGATGTACTTTTGTTCACTTGCTGCAGTATTCTTAACCTGAGGGATCTCCTGTCTGCAGGCAACCTGACACTGGCCAGTGTACAAAAGTCTTATACTACTGTAGGGTATGTGGACCGTCTCATGTAGGCTGCTATAAAAGCGGCGTATGCACGTACCATCCCCAGAACTTTTCTGCCGCTAGTCAGAATGCCATTCCGACTGTCAGTCTGCTCATTTCAGCATTTGCGATTTCAGCCTTTTGCCAGCTAAGTGCCCCATTGAGGAATATTTTCTCTTACTACTGTTTTGGTTCGTGTGGAAGACAAATTCCACACAAGGACAGTCATTCACAGTGTCTCTTTTGTTTAGACCCTAACCATGACTACAAGTCCTGTAGCACTTGCCAGTCCTTCATACCTAAAACCCTTAGAAGCAGGCTGTCCTCTCTTGCTATTTATTTAGAGAACCAATGGCTTAAGTTGTTAGCTAAACATATATAGGGTACCTCGGGGTCGAACACAAAGTCAGTGAAACACAAGGCCAAGAAACCTAGGCCTGTGGCTTCCACTGCACCTCCACCATCAGATGTTTCTCCCAAGGTGCTTGTCAACCCAGAGGCTCTTCCGACTTCAGGCACAGATTCACAGGCTGAGCCCAGTTCTGAGGCTGCCTTGACTTCGACCATGAACATGTCTGTGGAGGTTGAACAGACATTAAATCAAGATGTCGGGGAACCTAGGCTCAAACATACGGAGGGTCCTAGGGGACTACCTCAGACTCTAGCAAGAGAAGAGATTGACTTAGACACTTTTAAATGTAGGTTTCCATCTGGTCAGCTGATATTGCATAGGATCGTTTCTCCTGCAAAGAAAAAAAAACTAAGCATTTGTCCTCAGCCAGAGAGGCCCGTACAGATTGGCAGGCCTTTCCTCAAAGCCTACTTCAGGCCTTCATGGCACTCAAGCCACCTTCCTCATAACCCGCTCCTACAACTGCTCCCCAACCTTCTCAAAAAAGGATTAGGGACAATGACACACCTGATGAATTTTCCTCTAATGAAGAGGAATCTTTGGATTATTCTACACAAATCCCCTCTCCCCAGGAATACATTTCCCCTAAAGAGGAGTCAGTCAATGAGGACTCCAGTATGGAAGAGATATATTTTGGTGAAACTCTCCTCAAAATGGGAGAACACTTTAAATGGGACACATCCCAAATTTCTGATGTCCAGAAAAGATACTATCAACTTTTAACAGATTGATGTCCCTGGCTCCTCTGTAGTTCCACTTGTGCATCGTGCATTTCTGGATGCCTTTCACAATGCTTCCCAAACCCCAGACTCCCATGCCCCAGCTCTCAAGAAGCTGGATCACTTCTACAAGGTCCCCGAGGGTTGTAAATTCTTCTTTAGGTGCCCTGCTGCAAACCCAGCTATCATTTCTGTAGCTACAGATAAACCATCTAGGATGCTTCCCTCTACCACCCTTCTCCCATCAGATAAAGAGAGTAGAACCATTGAAAGACTTGGTAAAAAGGCCTGTACTTCAGCCACCTTGGCTTTCAGGCCATCAGTTGTCAGAAACGTGGCCAAGTACTCCTTAGAGTTATTGTCTCGGGCATCTAGTGCCATTGCAGATCTTCCAGATTCAGAAGGAAAGGCCTTGGCTCTATCTATCCTGGGAACTTCCTCCCAAGTGTCAAGATATTCCATTAAATGCAGCTGTAATGCTGTGGAGGCTTTTGCAAGAGCAGCTGCTACTGGTTAAGTTCTTAGAACATTTTCCTGGCTCAGGTTGCAGCCTATCCAGGATAACTTCAAATCTGAATTAATGGATGCACCATTAGACAATTCAGCCTTTTTTGGTAAGGCAGACACCTCTCTATTCAAGTCCCTACAGGAAAAAAACAAGGAACTCGAGGAGATGAAACACATCCTGGTTTCTCCTATGCCCAGGTTTCATAGGAATTTCCCTTCTAAGCCTCTTTTCGTCTATAGCCACACCTAACACTCCTTCAGTAAGTTTTCCAGAGGAGGCAAGATACAACAGAAGTCTAGGGGTTCTCATGCACCCTCACAAAAAAGCCTAGGGGTTCTCAAGCACCATCACAAAAAAGGCAGACCTTTCCTGACAAAGCAGGAAGCCTGTGACTACCCTGCAGATGTTGCGATTTCCCCTCTTTCCCTTTGCCTTTCAACTACTCCCAGGGTTTGGGAAAGCATTACACAAGACACCAGAGTTCTTTCCATTATCGAAAAAAAAAAAGGATGCGTCATGGTTTGGAACTCCGCACCCACCTTCATGGGCATCCCTCAACCCCTCTCCTTGACTTCAGCCAGAAGGGTGTCAGAGTTACAAGCCCTTATGGCAGTACCCCCCCCCCATCTTGGTATTTCATAAGGATAGAGTATCCTTGAGAACAAATCCTTCTTTTATGCCAAAAGTGGTTAGTGGGTTATCCCTTAAGCAGTCCATTCAGTTACCTACCTTCTTCCCAAAACCAGCGAGAAGGTACTACATTCCTTAGACGTACACAGACAACTTAAGTTTTACCTGGACGAGACTAAATCTATCAGGAAATCTGATCAGCTGTTTGTGAACTTTCATCCCAGGGCTCTAGATTTACTTGTTTCCAAGCAGACTATTTCTTCTTGGATTCCAAAGACTATTTGCCTTTGTTGCACTTTCCATGGAGAAGGGCCACTCTACCAGGGCTGTGGCTTACTCCAAGGGATTCTTCAAGGACATAGATAACAGTGCCATGCTTGAAGCAGCTGCCTCGTCTTCTATTCATACCTTTACCAGACAATGGAAACTTGATGGCATCTTCAGATCCAGAGCCGGATTTGCTAAAGCCATGTTAGATAGCTTCATTGATAGCTCCTCTTCTCCTTCCTCATCCCTTCCTTCTTGAGCTTTGGCACTCTCCTTCAGGTTAAAAATACTGCAGCAAGTGAATAGAAGGATGTAGAAGAATTGTGTAAAATCTTATGATAACCATAGATGTCCTTCTTTTCACTGCTGAAGTATTCTCTCCCACTGCCCCCCCGGTCTATTGTTTTGCTTGGATGTACTGACCTTTTATATCCTTAGTCTGGCATTCCTCCTGGGGCATTCATTTCTGAAAATGTTACATACCTACGTTGCTTTTATGGCCTATGTCTGACAGCATCCTAAATGCAACGTCTCACGTACCCTACAGTAGTATAAGACTTTTCTATACCGGACGACGTCGGGTCGCCTTCAGGTGGGAGATCCCTCAGGTTAAGAATACTGCAGCAGTGAAAAGGAGGACATCTATGTCTATGGTAAGTTTTTACACAGCAATTCTTTTGCCCCAAATTTTCTGTCAAAAAGAAACTGAAAACTAAACATTACATCTTCTCTTGCACCAGTTTCACTGCACATGATTAGTTTATTAAGTCTGGCTCAGGGCTCAGGGTCTCATATAGGATCAGGTGGTTTCTGGTGAAAGAAAATGGGATTCCTCTTTTCCTGAAGAAATTCAAGAAATTGAATCTGGAAAGAAATGTGATAGGACAGGTACATTTTTTCTCCTCAGATTTCTGATTTAGACTCAAAGGAGAGCATGTTATTTGAATCTCAATGTCAAGGATTCTCTTTCTCTGAGACTGTTTCCAGACTGTACCAGTGTTTTAAGTGGGAGAATGCTGAGATTTCTCAGTCCTTTACAAATTACTATCAACTGTTCCATCTGGAATTCCCAGTACCTCTTCCCAGCCCCACCCCCAGTTCTGTCAGCATAGGAGGATATTTATCACAGCCTGTTGTTTCCCCTGATAGCCATTCTTCTATACCAGGGGTGGGCAAACTTTTTGATTCGTGGGCCACATTGAGTTCTAACATTTGACAAAGGGGCCGGAACAGGAGCAGATAGATGGCATGCTTTGAAAACATCACCTCATTGGGGGGAAAATACACATCTTGGGATATGGAGAAAACATGTGCTTTAATTTCCAATGAAAATGAAGAAAAGCATTACAATAAAATCTCTGACTTCGAAATGAGTCTTTAAACACTGAAAATCAAATAAATGACCATTTTATTTTAAAGCACTGAAAGTTCTGTTATCCTTCAGGATATCACCATCACTCTCCTCCTGACTGTCTTTTTTTTCAAAAACGGTAGGAGATGCAGATGTATTTGTCCTGTTCCTTTTATTCAATTTGTTTCCCCGGTGCCAAAAGTCAACAACGACCAGTGCAAGGACGAAACAGTTGCAGTAAGTCAGTCTGTGAAGCGTTATATTTGATCTGCGCGCACTGTTTATTTTAACAACGTGCGTATCACGGAGACACACACATTTTAATGGGAGCAGTGTTGTTGGTCTCCTTTTTTAGCCAGCGCATCAAAGTCTGGAGTTAGTTTTGTTATGGCGATTCTCAGGATGGATCTGAGGTGTAGGTCTGTTAACTTGGATCTCTGGCTGGCTTTGTTGATGATCATGACGCTGAAGGTCTGTTCACACACGAAGGTAGAGCCGAACAAAGCCAACATCATCTGCGCTTTTCGCCTTAGATTTGGAAACGCGGCATCATTGACTGAAGCATAGAAGTCATTTAGTTTCAGAGAGCTGAACTTCTCTTTTAAGGCAGGGTCGGACTGAAGGTCGATCAGTTCGAGCTGAAGCTCCTCTGGAGCTGTTTCGGGGTCTTGTGACAGAGGAAAGGCCACCAATTGAAGTGACTTGTCAATTTTGTCGAAATCTAAAAACCGACGGCAGAATTCCCCGTGCAGTGCATCCAGTGACTCACTGTATTTCTTTACTTTTGCTCCGGCCTCTTTCAGCGTGGCTAGTCTAGGAAAATGAGTGAATGACTTGTTCAAAATCTGCCTGGAGAATAAAGCCAGCTTGGATTTGAAGGCTTTCACGTTTGTGTACATGTCATGCACAAACTGCTCCTTCCCCTGCAGTTTCACATTGAGCTCATTCAAGTGTGAAAATACGTCCGTAGCAAACGCAAAGTCACACATCCAGCTCTTGTTGCTCAGCTCAGGAAATTCAGCAGTCTTCCCCTACCGCTCCAAAAACACGCCAATCTCCTCTTTGAGCTCCCACACTCGTTGAAACACTTTGCCCAAACTCAACCAGCGGACACGGGAGTGATAAACCAGGTCCTGGTGATCCGCATCAGTTTCCTCCAGGAACGCAATGAACTGACGGTGCTGAAGTCCCCGTGCGCGTATGAAGTTGACAAATTTCACCACAGGATTCACAACATGATTCAGCTGTAACACCGATTTACATAGAGATTCCTGGTGGATGATGCAGTAGAGGAAAATGACATCCTGGTCAGGGTTTTCATCTTTCACTTTATTCTGGATTCTCCTCAGCAGGCCAACGTTTTTTCCCATTAAATTCGGAGATCCATCTGTGGTGACGTTAACAAGCTTACTCCAGGGAAGCTTCATGTTTTCGATGGCAGCAGACACCCGTTCAAACAAGTCCTCTCCCTGTGTTTGTCCTTTTCCTTTCAGAGACTCCATTGTCAAAAAGTCCTCCGTTATTTCAAAAGTTTCGTTGATTCCTCGGATAAAAATGAGGAGCTGAGCAGTGTCTTTGACATTGTTGCTTTCATCCAGTGCTAAAGAATAAAAAGTGAATGACTTCGCCTTTTTGTTTAATCTGCTGGTGATATCTTCATCTATTAGTTCCACACGGCGAGTCACTGTCCACCGTGATAAACTGATTTTCTCAAATTTGTCTTTGGTCTCCGGGCACAAAATACCTGCTGTCTCTACCATACATTCTTTTAAAAATTCGCCCTCAGACAGTGGTTTGCTGGCCTTTGCTATTTTGAATGAAAGCATAAAACTGGCCTTGGTACTTGACTCTTGAATGGCAGTTTGACGGTGAAAAAAACTTTGCTGAGCCTTCAAATTAGCTGCCACCTTCTCAGCAGCAGCTTCCCTTTCTTTTGTTGAGAGCTTGCTAGCATAATTAGCGTGCTTTGTGGCAAAGTGACGGCTAATATTATACTCTTTAAAAACCGTCACAGTTTCTTGGCATATCAGGCAAACAGCAGATGATCGGTGTTCAGTGAAAAAATATTTAGTTGTCCACTCCTTATTGAACACTCGACATTCTCTGTCCACTTTCCTTTTCTTGGGTCCGCTCATCTTCATAGAGGGGCGGTGGGTCAAAGGGTAAAGTGCAAACGTGGAGTAATAGGCCTACGCTTCACCTCAACAAAGCCAATATATCTAGAGTGTGCCATCTAGTGAGGAAACATCAGAATTGCAGGGGAAATAAAACATTAACAAGGTTAATTTATTAAATTTTTTTCAAGTTTGGCGGGCCGAATCAAAACGTTTAACGGGCCGCATGTGGCCCCCGGGCCGTAGTTTGCCCATGCCTGTTCTATACCTAAGAAAGAAAGTAGATTGTACTAACTTGCTCAGTTTTTCATCTCAGACCTGATTCAGCAGCTATATTTTAGTTAATCCAGCTGCTGCCAAACATTTTGTTCATAGGTTCATAGGTTTATACTAGGCTATCTGCCCTAAGGCATTTATAAGCCTAGCCCAAATTTTTGTGGCTTACGCCACCCCTTATATGAAAAAATACTGTGCCCATTAGTTTGTTGTGCCTCTGTCCAGCAGTGACACAGAGATGATTCCCGGGATAAACCTACGATCTCCCATCCACAGGTCAAGATTTCTCTTGAACAGAGCCAGCGAGGTGCTCTGCCTCACATGGACCAGGATTTTATTCCACAGCATAGGGAGTCTGAGTGATAAATCTATCCCTCCAACACGTCCTATTTATATCCGTGCTAAGGTTTAAGTCGCTTGCTCTAGTGGTTTTGGTGGATTTGGATTTTTTGAGGTGGAGCATGTCCATTAATTCCGGGTTGGACATGGCCTTGTATGTCAGGCACATGTCACCTCTGAGCAGACTGTATGCAACTGAATAGAGCTGGAGTTTCTTCAGTCTGGCAGCATATGACAGATTTTGGAGTTCCTTTATCCTTTTGGTGAGGAACTTTTGGGGTCTCTCCAATTGCTGCAGATGTCGGGTGCGATACATCCCGAATGGGGCATTGTACTCGATCATTGGTCTGATAAGTGAAGAGTACAGGGGAACAATGACCTCACTAGATCTGGATGTGAATCCCTTCATGATCAGGTGGGCAATGTAGAAGGTCTTTCTAACCACTTTAGCAACGTGCGTGTCAAAAGAAAGGCCACTGTCAACCTGGGTCCCCAGGTCCCTGATAACCTCTTCTGTGCTTAGTGGATTGCCACCTATATGGTAGCTTGGGGTTACCTTGTTTTTCCTGAAGGGTATGACTATACATTTTTTGGCGTTTAACTTCAGGCCATGGCTCTGGCACCAGCTATCTGTTTCCGTGAGTCCCTTCTGAAGGATATCCGTGTCCGATGCACTTTCCACTATGGCGCCCAGTTTGCAGTGGTCTGCAAACTTTGTCAGCCAAAGTCCTCCCATGTTGGCCTGTACTTCTGAGAAGTAGATGCCCAACAATAGGGGGCCTATTTTGCAGACTGTAAGATCTCCAGCTCCCTCTTCTCGATCATCCAGGAGCCTTTCTGCCCTGTTAATTCTAATATTTCCCCTTCTGACAAGAATAGTGAAACAACTGATAAAAAGTGTATGCTTCTGCAAATTAAATTTTTAGAATTTTGATAAAGTTTATTCTAGCTAGTTGTGAAAACATGAGGAATGTTTATCTGCAGTTTCCTTCTGTGATGAAAAATCTGTTTTTTGTGGTTTAGTTTCTTCAATTTCTCAGGTTACTACTCATTGTTTAAAGTGTGATGTGAAGTTGTACTATATCGCTTTCATTATGTACTTGTGGGTTCGGAACCAATCCTCGGTTCCGACTCAGCCGCTTACAAAAGTTTGAGGTCTCCAGCTAGCTCGTGGCTTACTTCCTATCCCATGATGCTCTAGTGCATTCCCCAGATCTCATTTGCTGCTGAAACAGATCAGGTGCTTCGTCTAGCTCTGGCTAAGTGTTTTCTTATTATAATCCTTAAATTGTTAAAATATTTTTTCAAAATAAATAGTTAGGTAGTAGTTCGTTAGTTAACACCTAGTTAGAAAGTGTTTTTTTTACTTTGTTCCTTTCAAGTGTGTTGTATCTGGGCCGTTATATCTAGGGCCAAATTATTCCCCCTATCCTGATAGAACATGTAGTTTATTTTATTAGGCTCATTTGTTGAGCAGTTAGTTTTTTTTCCTTAGATTAATGCAAGTAGTTAGTTATAAGGTAGTCCTTTTTTTCTAACCCTATATTACAGCAGTGTGTCTAGTTAACTTGTTGCGTATAATTAAAGTTTGACTAGAGTGTGTGTATCTGCATAGCCTCTTATATAAGAGTGTGTTTTATATTATCTAGATTGGAATATTTTAGGGTAGCCTTTTTTTTTTAACCATATATTATAGCAGTGTGACTAGCTGACTTTTACCAGTAGTTAAAATTTGGAATGGAGTGTGTGTCTGTTTTTTATACTATCTGGATTGGTATATTTTTTCCTTTGAGCTAGCTTGTTTTATTTAGAGAGCTATTGAGCCGGCTTAAGTTAGAGGGCCTTCCTTCCTGTTGTGTGTAATCATGGTGTTTTTTTTTTTTTTTTTTTTTTTTGGTGGTCTTGTTGCTACCATGTTGAAGCAAGTAAAAGAGGCAAAACCTTCAGGGTTTAAAAAGTGCTCAAAATGCACTCAGAATATGTCCCTCACAGATGGCCATACTGTGTGTGTGTATACTGCCTGGGAGCAGTACATTTGCAAGAATCTTGCTCAGTCTGTCACTCCTTTAGTTCAAGGGTGCTTCAGGAGAGAAAGAACAAGCTGATCTTAAGGGGGTTACTGAAAATTTCCTTTGCAGAGGCCTTAGAAGAACGTCAGAGTCCTGTAAAAAAAAAGTTGTCTTCTCTCTCTCTCAAAAATATGATAAGACTTCAAAGAGATCATCTTCATCTTCAGAGCAATGTGAGCCAGCAAAGAAATTGCCCAAGATATCTTCAATGGAACAGAAGTCTGTCTGATCCGAGAGACCCTCCACCTCGGCTCCTTCTACATCGGAGCTGTTGGTGTTCCAAGTTCAGAGCTGGTTTCTCTGACACTAAGGTCACCTATTTTGCAGACTGTAAGATCTCCAGCTCTCTCTTCTCGATCATCCAGGAGCCTTTCTGATGATGATGTGGATCGCGTGGTGCAGAGACTTTTGAGGACACAGACGCTCGCCAAACCTTTGTCGGAACTGACCCATAGGGCTTCGGAACTGACCAAACCTTGCCACTTCATCATCAGTTCCTCCTCCGACCCGATTGGGGGCCTGGGAGCCAGAATGCATGGAGCTGATAGTAGTGGAACCATCGGAGCCGAGACCTGCTCCAGGATCTACGGCCCGGACCACTCCAACTTCCTCGGTGCCGTCTGAGGAGTCTAGGAGTCAACATTCTCCGTCTGGGTCCAGAAAGGACAGTTGGAGCAAGTTTTCTTTGGATCTGAACCTGCCTCTCGGGGCCTCAATGTGTGTGAGTTCAGCTCCTACATTGGCCTCGGAACCAACCCTGTTGGTGCCAAGGAAACCTTCTAGCTTTTCGGAACCGAAAGCTTTCCTTGGATCATGGGAGGGGGGCTTTCAAGGCGATGAGGAGAGTGCTGTCCCCACGGGCGGCCCCACTCTCAGATCCAGTCAATCCTACCCCATATGCACCAGTATCCATCTTGGCACAACCGATTCCACACCAACGTGGAGACCCAAGGCCTCAGGATACCCCAGTGGGTGAACCCTTCTCTTCTGAAACCTCTCCAGAATGCTGTTTTGAGAGGTCCCTCATAATAGGTTATGTAAGAGGAAGCATTTGGACTCCCCAGAGGAGTTGGTCACATATGACACAGACCTCGATGACCCAGAAGGGTCCCCACGGTCACCCCCTGAGGATGTCTCCTCTGCAGATCTTCTAGAAATCCTTAAGCAGAGAAGCGGCTGGAAGCCCATCACCCCTGCTGATGAGGAGTCTGTCTACCTGAAGGCCTTTGGGTCTTGCCCTTCCACCACTTGGGTGTCTCCACCTTTCGATGAATGTATGGAGTTAGTTTGTCGAAAGGCATTGGAGTTTCCAGACTCAGTGGATCTTGTCCCCCAGAGGTCAAATCCCTCGTAGAAAAAAAACATTCCTTACAAAAGGTGTCCCGGTAGATGCTATGGTGGTGGCAGTGGCCACCAAGAAATAGTTGTCAGAGGCGTCCACTTCTGTCCATCCCCTGAAGAAAGAGTTGCATAGGATGGACAGATGCAGAAAGTGCAGGTTTTCTTCAGCGACGTTTACACTCCGGCCCCTGAATTATCTTACACACCTCACCAGGTTACAGAGAGATCTCCTGAAGGAGCTTGGAGATACTGTGCAGGGTTCACTAGTGGTGGGGGTATCAGATAAAGTGTCCTCCCAGCTCTCCACCTTAAATTTAGTAGTAAACTCATCCATGAGGCTCGTTTCTTATCCAGCCGATGGAGCGAGTAGGGCAGCGGGTTCAGGAATTGCTCATAGGAGACAATCCTGGATGTGCTTGTGTAACTTTGCAGAACCCTGTTTTGTTAACGCCCCCTTTGACAGCTCATTCTTGTTCGGGCCTAAGGTCAAAGACACACTAACTAGGTGTGAACAGGAATCGAACACTCTCTCTGCCATCTGAGTCAGTTTCTCACACCTTATCCTAAAGGTCAAAAGGAAGGAAAAATGTGGTTGTGAAAATCTCAGAGAGTTTTTCAAGAGACACATGGTGAGCCTTCCCCAGGGGCAGAGGGGGAAGCAATAATGGAAGACACCGGTCACATGGCAGAGGGGGTCCGTAGAACCAGGGAGACAGAGAATCCTTCTTTGATAAGCCTTTTCCGTGCTCCTGAAAGGAGGCCTGTCTGTCCCTCTCTGGAGGCATCTTTGTACCCAGATGCCAGGCTAAAAATAACAAAAGACAAGTGGGTACAAAGCATCATATCCAGAGGTTACTCCATACCCTTTTTCTTTTCCCACCCATGCATAAAAAACATTTTGGATGTTCCACCCAGTCACAGGAAAAAGCAACCCTAGAAATACAGAAGTTGCTAGACAAAAAGAGTCATCCAACAGGTCCCCGCAGACCAGATATGATCTGGGACTTACTCAAGGTTCTTTTTAGTTCCGAAGAAAACAGGACTGGAGACCCATACTGGAACTCAGCAGACTGAACAAATCTGTAAAAAAGACAAGGTTCTAGATGGTAACACTGCAAGTCGATACTTGCCTTTCTGGGAAAAGATGATTGGATGTGCTCTATAGACCTCCAGGTTGCGTACTACCACATAAAAATGGACAGGCCATCCAGGAGTCATCTGCGCTTTCAGAGTCACTACCAGTTTCGAGCTCTGCCCTTTGGTCTCACTACAGCCCCCAGAGTGTTCACCAAATGTATGGCAGTAGTTACGGCTCACCTGAGACGTTTAGGATTCCGAGTGTTTCCATATCTAGATGACTGGCTCCTAACCGCCACCACCAAGTATCTACTAACAGAAGCAAAAAACACCACTTTGAAACTTTGTTCTCATTTAGGGATCACAATAAACTATGAAAAATCTGCCTTATTACCATCTCAACATACCATTTTTATAGGCGCAGATTTAAATACTACAAAATTGATGGTGAAGCATCAACCGGAGAGAATGCAAGCGCTTCGGGTACAGGTTCTAGACCTTCTTTTCAAAATAAAGACTCAGGCATGGACAGTGCTGCAAGTACTAAGCACCACGGCAGCAGCTGTAAACGTAATTCCCTGAGTGCGGCTGGACATGAGAATTCTACAGTTTCTGCTGTTCACTCGTTGGTCCATGCAGGAACTTCCAATGTCGCATCAGGTTATGTTAACAGAATCTTGTAGGAGAGACCTTTGTTGGTGGCTTCACTCTGATCAAGTGACATTAGGTCAACCTTTTGTTCTCCCACCACCAATGGCCATGGTGACCACGGATGCTTCCCAGATGGGGGGGCATTATTAGGGAAGAACAGTCCAAGGCACTTGGCAGGATCACGAGGCCTACTGGTACATCAATGTCCTAGAGATAAGAGCGGTGCCTCTTGCATTGCAGGCATTCCAAGGCTCTCTTCCACTAGGAACGAATGCAATCCAAACAGGCAATATGTCAGTGGTATGGTATATAAACAAACCAGGAGAAACCAGATCTTACCCACTTTGTTGAAAGGCCCTGAGAGAATGGCAGTGGGCAACCTCCTCCCAACGCTTTCTGATTAGCAACGAATATCCTGGAGAAATCCAATGTGATAGCAGACAAACTCAGCAGAGCAATACTGATGCCTCACAAGTGGTCCCTGAAACAAGATGTAGCTGAAATGATTTTCCAAAAAAAGGGGCCGGCCTTGCTGTGATCTTTTTGCTACATCCATGAACACCAAATGCAGCAGCTACTTTGCCC
Source organism: Protopterus annectens (assembly GCF_019279795.1). Classification (NCBI taxonomy): domain Eukaryota; kingdom Metazoa; phylum Chordata; order Ceratodontiformes; family Protopteridae; genus Protopterus; species Protopterus annectens. The sequence goes on along the minus strand of NC_056746.1, from coordinate 184,788,899 downwards.
TAATCCCCCCTCTGGGGGAACCCCCTAGGGATGCACTTGTTCACGATTGTCCCCACGTCTCCTCTACGCCTTTCCTCCATTTCGATTGATTCCCAAAGTTCTTCAGTAAGCCAGTGGATTGGGAAGGACCTTAATACTTGTAGCCTCTTACTGGCCTTGTCTAATTTGGTTCTCCTTCTTGCAGCCTCATCTTCAGGACCATGTGCCGGATCTTCTGACCCATCCATCAGGAATGCTCCATCCATCTCTTCAGACCCTCAAGTTGACAGCTTGACTGCTCCAGTTCCAAACATAGCCAAGGCTACCAAACCTTTCACCTTCAGTGCAACATATCCTGATTTCTTCTCACAAAACTTCTATGGGAAGATTATATCTCAGCAAATGAAAAGATTTTCCTTCTGGGCCTTAAAAAATCATATTGACCCTTTTTCAGCTTCTGTATATTCCATTCTGGAATTCTTAGCAAAGTTTTTTTTAATGATGGAGCAGCTGCAGCTACTATGCTAGTTCAATTGGCAGCAAGCTCAAATTTTCATTTTGGAGAAGGAGGACCAAACATTATGTCCCATAGACTTTCTAAAGCTTTTTTGAGAGGTACTAATCTGCTGAAACCACCCATTAAACCACCTCTACCTCCATGGAACCTAAATTTTGTGTTATCCCAATTCTTCCCCCCTTTGAACCTGCGTCATCCTGTGACTTGAAGTTCTTAACCTGGAAGACTGTTTTCTTAGTGGCTATCACTTCAGCTTGGAGGGTTTTGGAGTTACAAGCATTATCTATCAAACCCCCATATATGCTTTTTCACAATGGCAGAGTTTCACCTCGCACTAACCCATCATTTTTACCAAAAGTGTGTTCAGAATCAAACTTCAATCAGTCCATAGACATACCAGATCCCCCCCCCCCCATGTATGGCAGTAAGGCAGAATATATGTTACACCAACTTGATGTACATAGACAATTATGTTTCTATTTGCACAGAACAAAGGACTTTAGAAAGACTGACCAATTGTCTGTATCTTTTTCAGACTGCAAAAAAGGTGCTTCACTTGCAAAAACCACTCTCTCCAGATGGTTGTCAAACTGCATTTCATTCACCTATCAGTCAGTAAACAAACAACTGCCAGACAAAATAAGAGCTCACTCTACCAGGGCTATTTTGACCTCTTCAGCTTTTCGTACAAAATTGCCAATTGATATCATTTGTGCAGCAGCAACGTGGGCAAGACCTCATACCTTTATCACTTATTACAAAGTAGAGTTGGCCTCCAGGGACAGGGCCTCTTTTGGGTCCACTGTTCTGAAGAATGTTCTCCTGTGAGCCCCCTTAGAAAGATGGTGCAAGGGACGCTGTCCCGCAAGTATAGAATGAAGGCGAGATACGGCAACTTCACATAAAGAAGTTATGTACTCATCATAAAGTTCCATGTGAATTGTCCATCTTGCCTTCATTCTTGCGTCCTCCCCCCTCCTACCCCTAGCCGTGTTTAGCTCTTGGAGGTTCAAGAGGTTTATTATTGGCACCTAATATTCTCTGACCCTCTTCTTGCCTTAAACAATAATAAGGAATTCTTATGTACTCATTTTAGTATACCACCAACAAACGAGATCTGGGGAATGCACTAGAGCATCACTGGATAGGGAGTAAGCCACAAGCTAGTTGGAGACCTCGAGCTTTTGTAAACGGCAGAGTCGGAACTGAGGATCAGTTCCGAATCCATGAGTACAGAATGAAGGTGAGATGGACAACTCGCATGGAACGTTATGGTGTGTACATAACTTCTTTTTTATTACCATAGATACTGCATTCAGGGCTGTCGTTGCTTTTTACTGTGTTGAGGAGGTTTGCATGTTTGTGTTCTCAAACTCCAAGATGCTAAAAGTTAGATATTAAATTCTCCTTTGGATATAGATGTAGTTTTTGGACCCTCTGCTGCCGAGATTATCAAAAAAATAGGTCAAGTGGGGTAAGCTGATACAGGGAATCTCAGATTTTCAGCCCTCCTTCTGTAAATTTTCCAAAAGATTTTCTGCGCCCTCGTCCAACTTTAGCAAGAAACAAAAAATTAACAGTCTCAGCAAAATGCTGGTAGGCAAACATTTAAAAAAAGCACAATGGAAAGGATGTTCCAAAAAGACAACAGTAACCCCTCAAAATAAATGACAGTCAAGTTGAGAGTTTGAAGGGTTGGGTGAAGGCAGAATTACTGTATAAGGGACCATGTATCCCCCTCCCACCCTGGCAGTCACTTTTTCATTATGAAAAGTCTGAAACTCCATTTCTTTTTTTCCTTCCCAACAGATTAAGACCAGTTCGCTCTGAGACTCATTAATTCAGCAGGGTTACAGATGGCAGCAGAACGAAATCCCTCCTTTCCAGGAAATTATTCCACATCCACCACTCCAAACTCTACTGTTCCCTCCTGTCCTACAACATATGCTGTCTCAAGGGGTAATAGAAACAGTTCCTCTTTCCCTCTTGGGATGAGGTTTTTGCTCAAGAAAGTTTATCATGCCAAAGAAAAAAAATGCCTGGAGACCAATTCTGGACTGTTCTTTCCTAAACCAATATGTGATAGTGCCCAAGTTCCAAATTATTTATTTGTTTCCATTTGTAGACCGGGAATGTCTGACTGGACGCAGGTCCATTTTCAGCAGAGGCCCGTGAAGAAAAGCTCCACAAATTAAAATATTACAGACATAGTTACAGATGAAGAATCCTAGCAATTAAAATATTACAAACATAGTTACAGATGAAGAACATAGTAGATTCATTAGATAACTAGCATCTATTCCATCCACGAAGTCATAGCAGATATTAACAATTGTTACAGTAAGAAGTTACTGCCATAAAATAAGTAAATAGGCATGGAAGTATCAGAGCTTGCTGTAATCAAAGGTAGTTTATGGGGTGGAAGAGAGGTAGAGGGTAGGTGGAGTGGGAGAAGTTAGAGGGGAGAGTTACAAGGGCATAGCCAGCATGTTTTTAGGTGCACTTTAAGTAAAGCTGTGAAGTGGATGAATGATGGTACAGAGGTTATTGTGGGGGGAAGTATTCCATAATTTGGCTATAGCGCTGGAGAATAGTGCTTCTCCAGCAGTGTTATTGGCTCTAGTAACCTGTAATTGATTTTTGTTGCTGGATCGTAGTGGTGTGGTGGTGAGATAGGGTTGGAGTAGATGCTGGAGGGATGGGACCTTTAAAGGATGGTTTACCAGTTTGTGGGCGAGTGTGAGTTGATACCATTGAAGGAGGTGAGGGGAGTTCTAGCCAGCCTAGTTCAGTAAGTGAGAGACGGTGGTGACTGTGGTAGGATGCCCCTATGGTGAATTTGGTGATTTTGTTGTAGCAGGTCTCGAGTTTATTTAGATCTCATTGCCTTAGGTTGATATATATTGGAGAGGCATAAAGTAGGGTGGAGATAAGGTGCGAATTTGCAACTGAAATCCTAGCTGCTTTGGTGAGGAGTTGCTTATTTCTGTATAAGGCTCCTAGTTTTTTGTGAACTTTTTTTATGGTCATGGATATGTGAATGTCAAATTTGAGATTGTTGTCTATTGCAACTCCTAGCAATTTGGTGTGATCTGTTGGGTGGATAGTGGTGTTGTCTTTTGCTGTGATGTTAAAGTGAGAGTTGTTTTGAGTATGTTTGGTGGGTTCGAAGATGAGGAGTTTAGTTTTGTTTGGGTTGAGTATTAACTGGGCATCGGATAGCCAAGTTTCAACAGAGGAAAAGGCATCCTGTGTGACCTTTTGCAGTTTGGGTAGGGACTGGGCTGAGCAGATGATGGTTGAGTCATCTGCATATTGTATGAGTGTACCATGTTTGGTAGCAGAGGCTAGATTATTGGTGGAAACAGAGAAGAGTAGGGGTCCAAGGATGGATCCTTGGGGAACACCAATAGAGACAGGTAGTTGGGGGAGATATGTCATTTTGCCATACAACAGATTGCTGGCGGTCAGACTGGTAACTTTGAAACCAATTGGTGACTGATTGAGAGAAGGATAGGTTATTGAGTACAGAGATGAGTTGTTTGTGTGGGGACCATGTCAAATGCTTTAGATAGGTCTAGGAAAGTAGCAGAGGAGAGATGGCCATTGTTTTTATGGTGAAGGATAGTGTTAGTAAAAGAGAGTAAGGCAGTGGTGGTGCTATGGTTTGGTCGGAAGCCATGTTGAGTATTAGAAAGGAGGTTGTTAGTAAGGAGGTAGTCTGAGATTTCAGAGTGAATGCATCTCTCTAGTATTTTGGAGAGTGGAGATAGAAGTGCTATGGGGTGGTAGTTGGTTAGTTCTGTGGAGGGCTCGTCTTTGTGAAGGGGAATTATGTGTGATATTTTCCATAGTGTAGGGACGTAGCCTTCTTGACAGATCAGTTAATCAAGATTGAAACTGGGTAGGATAGGGCGTCAGCTGCAATTTGTAGGAATTCACTTGGGAGATTGTCTACTGCTACTTTTGTGGGTTTAAGTTTAGTTAAGAGTTTTCTTATGTTGGAGGTAGGAATGGGAGAAAATGAGAAGAGTGTGGGGAGATTACTGGGTGAAGGTGTGGGGTGTAGGGGAAGGGGGTGTGTGTTGTCTAGCTAGTGAAAGTACGGTTTGTGTGAAGTGTGTGTTGAATGAGCTAGCAATATTTTCTGAGGAGTGAGGAATGTTAGGTGTAGGGGTATTGATTTTACCTAGGTGGAGGATGGAGTTTATGGAGGTCCAGAATTGTTTGGGGTTGTGTTGGGAGGAGTTGAGGGCAGACTGGTAGTATTGGATTTTGTCCTCCTTTATTAGCTTTTTTTGACTGTATTGTGTAGTTCTAGGAATTGCTGTCTAGCTGAGGGGGTTTTGGTTTTGCGCCAGTGTTCCCAGGTTTTATCTCCGTTTTTCATTTCTGACCTAGTGGTTTTCTGTAGCCATGGGGAGGGTTGGGCTTTGGTTCTGTTAAGTCTTATGGGGGCGTGGTTATTTAGGATGCTTAGGAAGGTAGTATCGAAACATTGGACTGCGTCATCTAGGCTGAGGTAATTTAGAGGGTGCCAGTTACATTCTTTGAGGGATGAGATGAATGTGATTGGGTTAAAGTGTGCATTTTTACGTATTTGACGGTAGATGACAGGTTTAACTTGGTCTATGTGTTTTTTGAGTAGGAATGTTGGGGAATGATCACTGAGGCTATCTGATAGGCAGCCTGCTATATAGGACTGGGGAATCTTGCTGACTAGTATCCAATCCAGGGTAGTGTGCTTGTTGGAGTTTTATTTATTCTAGTTGGTGACTGGACTAGTTGGGTGAAGCCGTGAAGGTTTAGATGCTGGGTTGGATAGTTGCCGCAACAGGATTGCCAATCAGTATTGAAGTCAACTAAAATTATGGTCTCTTGGGGGAGATGGTGGGCAGTCCAGCTGAGGAGGTATTCTAGTGGAGGGATATTTTGGCCAGGTGGGAAGTAGCATCCTATTATGTTGATGGTTTTATTTTGGTTTATTTTCAGGTTGGTATATATTATTTCTTCATTGGCAATTTGGGGAGCTGATGAGTTTAGGAACTGGATGTTTAGATGCTGTTTAAATATTATAGCTATACCACCTCCTTTCTTGTTTAGTCGGTGTAGTCTTAGTACGTTGTAACCATTTGGGAGGATTTGCTCACTGGTAATGTGAGGTTTTAGCTAGTTTCTGTCGGGATGATTATGTCTGGGGAGTACAAGTCTATGGTGGCATGGAATTTGTGGACTTTGTTGGTTATACTTCTGATATTTAGACTTAGCAGAAGGAGGTCATTTGATTTTCTACTGGCTGTGATTTGGGAGATGTTGTGGTTGTTAGTCTGATTATTAGAAGTGGAGTTGGAGATGGAGGGGCCAGGGTTGGGGTGGATGTCTCCGCTGAGGGCAAGTTTTGATATGCATGAGGTTATTAGTTTTATCAGTTTGTGAAAGAGTTTGCATTTTAGGGAAACTTTATGATTGGGTGCAGTCGGTAACAGATGTGGTAGGAGGGTTATTTTGTTAACTTGTAGGGATGCATTTAGTTTGAGTATTTTAGTTGATAGAATACATGGGGGATGCATAGGGATGGTTCTTGAGTTGGTGGGAGAGGAGCAGAGTGAGGGTGAGTCATGAGTGATGGTGTGAATAGTTGTACAGTGGAAGTGGTTGAGTGGGGGTATAATGCAGTTTTGGTAAGATGTATGATATGCAAGGAGAGGGTATGCAAAGAGTATAAGTATGGTATGCTTATTCATGTTAGCAGAAGATGAGGGATAGTAGTGGGAAGATGGTGGATTTAGAGTTGGGAGCAGTGTTGTGGTTGGTATTAAAAATGATGGGAAGGGTTTGTTCTAATAAAGGTAGGACCACTGGGGCGGGTGAGAATTGGGGGCAGGGTGGGGAGCAAAATGGGCAGGGACCTGTTAGCTGCTCTTAGGAGGGGTTGTGGGCTGGAAAACAATCTGGTAACAGAGAATACAGGCCCTTATATAACTTCTGTCCTATGCATTCCTAGTGGGGGAGGAAGGTAGGGACTAATTGCAGGAGGAGTCCTGCGGGAGTGATTGACAGGTCTCTCAGCCAGATTCTGGAGGATGGGCAATTCAAACAAAAACAATCAGTCAATTGACTCAAACTGTAGGTAAGTGATATGGAGAGAGTACCAAGAGAACAGATGAACTGCAGTTAAGTAAATGGCAGTACAGTTCAAGGGGGGAGCTAAACTAGCATACGTTAATTATTTCTGGTGTTACTAATTCTGGGGTAGTGCAGTTTAGTTTGGAAGTGGATAGCTATTGCCATATAAAAATAGTCTAATATTGACTGGTCACAGATGAAAGTGGGGAAAAATGCACCGTTGGATGTAAAAGCCATAGATAAAAAATTTAAATTTTGCCTTGTTACTCAGAGAGAGGTACAGAATCCAGCAGTGTGTCATCAACTAGAGTCTGAAATGGGGTCTTATAAGATTGGTGTTAGGAAAACTGGGCTAGCTAGACAGGCCTCTGCAAGTCTGCACGTTTTAAACAACAAAAAACCTCAGTGTTAACATTAAGCCTTTATGTTGAAAGTTAAGACATGCATTGCATTTAATTTGAAGAAAAGCCGTGCTTGCAGAGAAGCCTTCACTTCACAACCTGTTACTCTGTCTTTCTCGATTGAGTTTTTTTTGGTAATCTTAGATTTAAAAGATACATAAGTACATTCCTATTCATCCCTACTTCAGATGTTTCTTAAGATTTTGTGTCTGGATCACATTATCAGTTCTCTTGCTTACCCTTTGGGCTATCCACAGCTCCAAGAGTGTTAAATATCTAGCTCCAGTTTACAGGCTACAGGGTATCCATATTTTTCCATATTTAGATTTGCTTATAACTGCAGAGTATTTTTCAAAGTGTCTGGAATCTCTCACTTGGGTGAGGCATCTCATGTGCAGGCTGAGATTCCAAGAGAACATTGAAAAGTCTTTTTTTGACTCTACTACTCAGGATTGTGATCTTGGGGTGTCAACCAGATACCTCAGTATAACGAGGTTTTCTTCTACAGAAAAAATAGATTTATTTTTAGATTTATTTCAGAGGTTTTCCACACAGACTTTGGTCACTGCAAGGGAATACCTCAGGATCTTGGGTGTCATGGCATCTATGATTTTTATGATACCTCTAGCAGGACGCCACTTGAGAAAGATACAATGGTATCTGAAGTCTCTTTGGTCCCAGCACCAACACCCACTATATTTTCATACTCCAGTTCTGGGATTTGTGAGAAGAGAAATCACTTGGTGGAGACATCAAATATCCCTAAGTCCAGGTCTCCCCTCCTGCTCCAAAGCAGTCAGTCACAACATACGCCTTGGACTTTGCTTGGGGAGCAGTGTGAGGAGGATTAAAGTGCAAGGCAATCTACTCTGTGAACCACCTGTTGTCCTCAGGTCCACTTAATATTGTTACAGACAATACCACAGTGATGTGGTACATAAACAAGTAAGGGGGAGCCAGAGTTTACTCCCTATGCAGACTAATCTTGTTAGCATGGCATATAGCTTTATACCACTATCTTACTTTATAGGCATCCTACATTCCATCAGAGCAAAACTGTGTGACAGAGAAGCTGAGCAAGGACAAAGGCAGATCAGACCCCCACGAATGGAAACTAGATCTCAGGTCTTCCAAGATTTGATCCATCTGTGGGAGTTCCTCATGCCTTCCCTCTGAACAAACAGCTGGCAAAATTCTCCTCCAACTCTCCATGCTTGAAAGCCTGGAAGATGGATGTCTTTTTCTTTTCCTTGGACAGGGATGTTCCTCTATGCTTTTCCACCTTTTACCCTGATACCCAGGGTACTTCTGAAGATTCGTAAGGAAGATTCATAAGGAATGCCCCAAGATTGTGGTTCTTCCTTTCTGGCTCAGACAGCAGTGGATGTCCTGACTGAAATTACTGTTACAGTATTCCTGACATATGGGGCTGTCACTATTCATGTCCAGACGGGTTACCAAAGCTTTACCTTCCCAAGGTTGTATGTCTGACCCATGACCTCATCTTGTAAGTGTAGGGGTGTAAAGACAGATGTAAGAAAGTGTATCATCAGACTATCTCACAGACAGCTTGAATGCAGGTCATGTATCCATCGAACTGATTGCCATTTAATCATTGGTATCTTTGCTTTGTTTGTTTATTCAAATAAATGCTCCCTCAGGGGAACCTTCTTTTTTACTTGTGGAATTTTGTTAAAAGTTGTTAGATGCCAACTAGGAGGGATGAGTGTGTGTGTGTGTGTGGTGGGCAGATTCCATACAGGGACTTGCATACCAAGTGTCTCTTTTTCCTAGTTTCAGAACACAATCACAGATCCTGCTCTATCTGTCAATTGTTCATTCCCAAAACCCTTAGTTAGTGGTTTTCCTCTCGCAACATCTTTTTAGAGACTCTGTCTCAAATACTTGGCCCGGTCCAAGATGGCTGAATCTGCATCCTCTGACATCCCTTTTCTACCGAAGAAAAAGCTAAATATGCCCAGGATGGATCTGCAGTCCAGCATTTCAGACTCTGACGTTCTTGCTGACATTCCAGAACCTGTGGTATGCCATATTATTTCTCAGTTGAATGCTACTGAGACCCCGTCAGAGGCCGGTATGGCTCGTGAGGCCTTGTAGACTGCTGATATGTCTGATGAACATCAACTCATCATTTTCGAGAGACCTCACAATATCCCACAAATCTTGGGGAAGACATCCCAGGTTCTTTAATAGAAGTTGGACAGGGTTCTGAATTTCTGCATCTCATCCAGGCAGATGTCACCCCCCCCCCCAAAAAAAAAAAAAAAAAAAAAAAAAACAGAAGATTAGGCATGTGGCCTCTCCCCCTCAGCTAGGGAAAATGACTTTCTATATTTCTCACAGGGGTTGTTCAAATCTATTGTGTCTTTGAAACATCCCTTCTTTGGGTCTCCACAGCCACTGACTACTCCTCAAAGACACTCATTGGTTTGCTGTTCTTCTGAGCAGAACAAGACTACAATTCTGGCCATTCTCTAGATTACTCCTCTCAGCTGCATTCTCCTGGGCAAATCTGTTCACATGAAGATAACTCTGTCTCTGGATTCCCCTGTTGAGGAAGCCTCCTTTGGGGAGACTATCCAGAACATGATGAAAAATTTTGAATGATAATCCACTCAGATCTCTGATGTTTAGAAAAGGTATTACAGCTTCTTGGAAATTGGTACCCTTGCCCCTTCTCCTGTCCCTCCTGTCCTTGAGGCTTTCCGGGACACCTTTCAATCTAACTTTTCTACACCTGATTCCCAACCACCAGCTCCTAATAGGTTATACAGGTTTTGCAAGGTGCCTAATTACCTAAAACACTTGTGCAAGAATAATGTGGCAGACCCCTCTGCAGTGTCTCTCTCTTCAGATACGCCCGCTAAGCTTCTGTCTAGTCCTAATGTCCTACCTACAGAAAAAATAGTGGGCTGTGGATAGATGGGGAAATGAGGTTTACACCTCTGCTACCCTTGCTTTTAGGTTAATTAGCTGTCAGACCCAAATGACTAAGTATTTGAGCTCTGTCCTGCACTCCTTGAATAAGAACAAAGTCATGCTGGACCCTCCCACAGCAGAGCCAAAGCAAAAAATGCAGACTCTGTTATCCCAGGCCACTCAACTAGCCAGACACCGCATTAAGTGGAGTTACAATGCAGTAGATGCTTCTTGTAGTACAGCTGGCATAGGATTTATTATTTGCAGATATCGATGGCTTCATAGTCAGCCTGTCCCTGAGGATTTCAAATCAAAATGTTTAGACTGTCTCTTGGACAAAGACTTACTGTTTGGTCCTTAGGTTGCCAGTCTCTTCAAAACTCTCCAAGACCATGGTAAGACTACAAAAGAGTGCAGGCAGAGCCTACTCTCCTTAGTTCCTAGACACCATGGGAACTACCCATCTAAATCTACCTCCATCTGTAGAAGTGATCCTAGGACACCTTAGAAACAAAGAAACCCCCTAGGAAAAGGACAAAGAGAAACCCCATAGGGAACCACAAGATGGGAGGCCTTCTATTGGAAGCAGAAATCTGTGACTACCTCTACAACACCCCTCCCTCTGCCCATAGCACCATCACTCCTCTTTCCAGAAGACTGTCACTCTCCTTGGCCAGGTGGGAAGCTATTACCCCAGACAAATGGGTCCTATCAGTCATTAGGCACAGTTATGCCATGTCCTGGGAATGTATCCCCCCCCCCTGGAAGGCATGCCATATCCTGCTCACAAACCAACTGTCCCTTCTTTCCCCTATTATTCAAGACTTTTTGAATCAGGGCACCATTGAGCAAGTCCCAAAGGACTTCATGGGAAAAGGATTTTTCTCCAGGATTTTTCTAGAGCCAAGGAAAGAAAGGCAGTGGAGACCCATCATAGACCTGCCTCTCCTAAACACTTACTTGAAGGTACTATCTTTCAAAGTGCTCTCTTCACACTCCTTTGCCTTTCATTTTCCTCCAGGCTTTCATAGTGTCCCTAGATCTGAAGGACTCCTACTTGCACATACCGTTCATATTTCTTGCAGGAAATTTCTAAGGTTTTCCTCTGGCTCCTCACATTTTCAATTTACTGCACTTCCTTTGTCTTTCCACAGCTCCAAGTGTGTTCACAAAGTATCTAGCTGCAGTAGAAGCTTTGTCACACTTGGGGAGCTAAAATTTCCCCCGTCTGAATGACTTGTTGATCCATGCTTTTTCTCGTTCTGCATTTACACTTCACCCTATAACTCCTGACAGGTCAGGGTTTCACTATAAACTACAAAAAATCATGCATGATTCCTACACGGGACCTGATTTTCTTGGATTGCAGACTGGACACAAAGGAAATGCATGCCTTGCTATCCCAAGAAAGTTCACAGTGTCTCAATTTTTTTCCAGAATCTTTCCTCTGCAACTCATTGCTCAGCAAGGGAGATGCTAAGAGCTTTGGGATTCATGGCACCCACCTTCCCTGTGCTCCTCCTGGCCAGACTTCACATGAGGAAAACCAGTGGTAACTGAAATCCATGTGGTCTCAGCACTGCCACCCCTTGGACATCCTGATTCCTTTCCTCCCTTGTCTTAAAAAGGAGCTAATTTGGTGGAAAGGACAGGTAAACCTCAACCCAGGACTTCCATTCACACCACCTCCTCCTTGTCGACAAGTTCACACAGACCTCTTGAACGAGGCATGGAGTGCATGGACAAGATCACACCGGATTCAGCACAAATGACAACCTCAGTTCCTGAAGGAACACATCAATCTGACGGAAATGAGGGCTCTTCTACAAGCTCATCAGACTTTGCATACCTTTAGAAACTGGGACTACTACTAGTGTACACAGACAACACCTCAGTTACATGGTATACAAACAAAAAGGGAAGCACCAGGTCTTGCCAGTTGTGCTTAGATTCTCGAGATTCACAGGCAACCTAGATTTTATCTGGACAAAACTAAATCTATCAGAAAAACTCACCAACTGTTTGTATCTTTTATGAGCCCTAAGCTGGGCCAGCTGGTCTCCATACTGTTGCAACTAGTATCTAAGGCTATCACTTTCTGCTACTCGCACTATGGTAAAACCTTGCCTTCCTGCCCGAAAGCACATTGCACTAGGGCAGTGGCTTCCTCAGGGGCTTTTCACAAGGGAGTAGATGCCAGGTCTATCTTGGAGGCTGCCACTTGGCCCTCTTTACATACCTTTACCAAACACTACAAAATGGATGCTTTATCCAGGTCCAGGGCAGCCTTTGCTAGGTCGTTTCTGTCTGGACTGCTGGACAACTCTTCTTTTCAGTAGCCCAACCACCCTTCCTTCCTCCATCAGCTTTGGGACTCACCCATATGTCAGGAATACTGCAATAGTGATTTCATTCAGGACATAGTACAGTTGTGTAAGAACTTACCCTCCATTCATCTCCTCTTCTCTACCTCACTTCAGTTTTATTTTTTCTTCTTCCCCTTTGCTTTAATCTCTGATCTGTCACATGGGAACAGGGGTGTTTTCTTAACTATTCAAAATACACCCCTCCTAGCTGACTAGTCTCCCTCTAAGTAATTTTCAGGTTGCCGGCTTGGAGATGGTCCAAGGATGTCTGTCTTTATACCCCTGTGCTTACAAGCTGAGATCATGTGTCAAACGTGCGACCTTGGGAAGGTAAAGCTTTGGTACCCCTGACGGACATCAGCAGTGACTAGCCTATATGTCAGGAATACTGCAACATCGATCAGTAGGACATACCCCTGACGGACATCAGCAGTGACTAGCCTATATGTCAGGAATACTGCAACATCGATCAGTAGGACATACCCTTGACGGACATCAGCAGTGACTAGCCTATATGTCAGGAATACTGCAACATCGATCAGTAGAACATCTACTGTTATGGTAAGTTCTTACACAGCTCTACTTCCTTCCTTCCTTTGGAATTGGCTAAGGGCAATTACCACAAGCCTTGTCACAGACTGAATCTAACAAGAACTGGGGTGTTTGACACATCCCGACCCCAGTCAACTTGAGATGACTGCCTGGATTGTAGGCACCTATTTACTGAGAATGTGCAACAGGTACTAATAGAGGCAAACAAGCCTGTTACTAGAAAATTGTATATATAAGCAAATAGAAAAGGTAGTTGGTGCCAATAATATAACCATCACCCATTCAAGGCTAGTGTTTCTCTGTTTTTACAATATTTGTGTGAGTTACTTTCCTATGGCTTGTCTTGCTTCTCTGTCAGAGTTCATTTGTTGGCCATTTCAACATGTCTGCTCATGGATCACACTATTTCAAGGCATTCTCATGTCAAAATGTTCTTGAAAGGGGTGTTGCTTAGGGGACCTTCAAGAAAACAGATGTCTCTTGCTTGGGATCTTAATTCTGAGTTAGAGAAGATAATACTTGTTCCGTTTGAACTAGCTCATCTGGTTAACTTGAAGTTCTTAACAATAAAAGCTGTTTTACTGATTGCGTTGGCCTCTGCAAGAAGAGTATCTGAGTTGCAAGCTCTTACGGTGAGTCAGCCTTGTCTCATTTTCCACAGACAGGTTTCATTGAGAGCTAGTCCTTGTTTTATGTTTAAAATGTTATCTGAGTTTACTTTAAGCCAAACTAGCCATGTCCCCGTTTTCTTCCCTGAACCTAAAAATATGAGAGAGAGATGATTCTCCATACTTTGTATGTCTACAGACAACTCGAGTACTATCTTAACAAAACAAAATCTTTCATTATCTACAGATCAGTTGTTCATTTCTTTTGAAGGTAAGAAAAAGGGATATTCTTTGTCAATGCAGGCAGTTTTAAGTTGCTGTCTCAGGCTATTACCTTTTGTTATTCCAATCTCAGTAAAACTATTCCAGGCAGGGTTAAGGCACACTGTACTAGGGCTTTAGCTTCAGTTATGGCTTTATGGAAAAGGTTGGACTGAAGTATTCTAGAAGCAGAAACTTAGTCCTCTGTGCATACTTTTACAAAGCACTGTAAATTCAATTCCTTCTGTAGGGTCTAGGTCAATCTTTGATATGAACATTCTTCTGGGATTCCTGGACCCTTCCCCTTCCAACTTTCAGATGTTCTAAGGTATCATTCTCTAGCCTGTGGCTTAGGATACTGTGGCAGTGATCAATTTGAAAAACATAGTACAGTTATATAAGCAAGCTTACTGTAACAATAGATGTTTGAATGATCACTGCTGCAGTAGCTGCTTCTTCCCACCTTCCCCTTTGTTTTCTTTTTTTTTTATACCAGGGTGTGTTGGAAGCTGGCATGGAACTGACTTCTCGTATGTCTTCAGAGGCTTTGCAAACATCTGCAGCAGACATGGAGGGGGGACGGACGGACCACAGCTGATATATGAGGGGCCTAGGGGGATTCCCCAAATATTAGTTAGGGAGGAAGTTCCTGGTATCCTGATAGACTTGAGGCAGGGTTCTGAGCTACCAAGGTTGGTTAAAGCTGATGCCCCCTTAAGAAGAGACAGAATACTAAGCATATTTTACCCATTCCCAGAGATCCTCAAAAGGAGTGGTATGATTTTACTAAGGGCTTGTTTAATGCCCTGATGGCTTTGAGACCACTGCAGGTTGTTTCTGCTCCTGCTACTCCTTAGTCTTCTACCCCAGAAAGGTCTAGAGAGCCTGATTCTTCTGCTGAGAAATCAGACCTCGTTGAGGATTCTGTGGCCTACTCCTCCAAAATGCCGTCACTTTTGGATTATGGCTTTGAGGATGAGTCCTTAAGTCCTGACTCCCCTTTAGAAGAATTGTATTTTGGAGTTACAGTGCTTCACATAACAGAGCATTTTAAGTGGTACTGCTCCCAGGTTTCTGACATCCAGAAAAGGTATTATGAGTTGTTACAAATAGACTTCCCTAAGCCTTCTGCTGTACCCACTGTCTTAGCGGGTTTATGTCATAAAGTGGAACACTGAGAACTTCGAATACCAAAATATCAAACTGAATACACCGAAGTGTAAGAAGTATGAAAATGCAAAACTGTGAAGATTGGAACTCCGAATGGTCATAGTTGGCCCTTCTGTACTCTGATGTTTGTCTCCACTGTGGTGCGATCTCGGAGTTGGTATATTTAAGTAGGGGGGGTGTGGGGGTGCACAGCCCCCATGTTGGGGTATGTGAGGGGCGAAGCCCCCCACATTAGTAATACTGTGAAGTGTTTGTGTGTTGTCACGTTGCTGTACGGGTGTGAAGCTGGCCGACCATTGCTGTTCGGAGTTCTGATACTTAACGTTTTGGGTTTTCATACTTGTTGCACTCCCGAGTTTTCAGTTCGGGATATTGGTATTTGAAGTTCTCAGTGCTCAATTATATGATATAGACCCGTCTTAGCTGCTCTGCTGGTTAGCTTTTCTGTTGCTTCCTTGGCTCTGGATTCCCAACCTCTTGCCCCTAAAAAGCCT
Source organism: Protopterus annectens (assembly GCF_019279795.1). Classification (NCBI taxonomy): domain Eukaryota; kingdom Metazoa; phylum Chordata; order Ceratodontiformes; family Protopteridae; genus Protopterus; species Protopterus annectens. Next base: position 184,773,485 of record NC_056746.1, on the reverse strand, counting down.
GACCATTTTTAGAAAGTGCATGAGGCTTTTAAGTTTCTTTGTAAGTGTCCTTATTCAGACCCAGCTATGGCCTCTGTCTCTGCCGATAAGACTCAAGCTTTTCCCTCCGACAGGGACAGTCAAGCTCTAGAGAGTCTGAGGAAGAAGGTATACACTTCTGCCATACTAGCATTTTGTACTATAAACTATCAAGCTTAAATGACACCAGATATATTTTATCCCTTTTGTCTCAGTTCTGGGGGGGGGGGGGGTTCTAAATCGTCTGCCTGATTCTGAGGCTAAGTCCACTGTTTTTTCTTTGGTGGGATCCACTTCCTTGTCGGTCCATCAAGTGCAGCTATGATGCTGCTGATGCATCCTCTAGAGCTGGTTCAGGCTGTGTCATGAGATGCTACTCTTGGCTCTGCCTTTTTAGGAGTTGCCCGATGATATTAAGACTAAGCTTCTTGATGCTCCTTTGGATAATCACTATTTTTTGATACTCTAGCATCTGATTTATTTAAGACCTGACAAGACCAAGGCAAGGTTATGAAGGATCTTAAGCAGATTTTATACTTCAAACATTCTGCTCTGAAGAAATGTTACAGATTGTCCAGAATGTACTTCTTGTTAAATACTTGTATGCAGTTGTATGTAATTACTGCGGTTCTTAATTTTTTTTGTCATATTATATCATGTATGTATCTTTTTACTTATATAACTGGAGCTTTTTTTCTCGGGCCTCCGCTGAAAAAAGCCATCTGCCCAGTCGGACTAACCCAGTTGACAAATACCAAAATAAATAAAATAAAAATATTTTGTCTCTCCCATTCCTAAATTTCAAAAGAACTACCCTGCTAAAATTGTTTTTGTTCATAGACAGTCTTGCCAGACCTCCAAAAGCAAGACATTTCCTAGAAGTGTTTTTTTCTGAGAGACCTACTGAAAGTAGAAAAAACAACCGAAAGACAAGTGGCAGGACGATGGATCCTCTTCATTAAAACATACTGTAGTGCTTTCGTCAGTGGTATAAATGACTTCTTCAGAATGAAAACCCTCTACTTTCTCTACTTATATAATAAAAAGCACATGTTCTCAATGACTCAATCAGCTTCAACCCAGCATACTACAGAAACATACACAATGGTTGAATTAGAATACTTTAAACAAAAAATACTTTAAAAAGCAAATTCAGCTTTCATTTTTAAAACACAATTAATAGAAATCATATCATTGAGTCCAGGGAGCACACTAGCATTGTACTTTATTTGCCACTTTAGTTCTTTATACTGCAAAAATAAATCAGTGTGTCCCCCTCTTGGACCCATTTCAACTTTTTCCACAGCCATGTATTTAAAATAATGTTCTGGTTGGTTTTTAACATGTTTTGCAAGTGCATTCTTTTCATCTAGCCTTGAAATATCATACTGGTGTTGGTAAATTCTCTTTCTAAATGGCTCCTTTGTCTTACCAATATAGAACATTCGATATAATTGACACACTGCCATGTAAACCACCCCATAAGTAAAACAATAGCCTTTGATAGTGGTTTTAATATACTGACCAGTACTTATTCTAATCCTTCTAAAATAATGTTACACTGGTGGCATCTCCCACATTTGTGCATACCTTTTTCAGGCACTCTAACACTTCCTTCATATAGACTATGTTAGGTTTATCTCCTACTTTACAACTAATGATGTTAAGTTGTCTATCTCGCCTTCATTCTTGCTGGATGGGTTCGGAGCCAACCTCGGCTCCGACTCGGCCACTCTAAAAGCTCGAGAGTTGGTTCCACCGGCTCGAGGCTCCCCTTATATCCCACAATGCTAGGCGAGAGTTACCTCAGATCTCGTTTGCCGCTACAGCTATCGAGGTGTTGGTTTTCTACCGGTTCTTGGTAAGTGACTTTTCTTGTGTAGTTAGTCTATTAAAACCCCTTTAATTTTAATATTTTTACTTATTTCCCTTAGTTTAGAGAAATTCTTATCCCCTTTCTTAAAAATTCCTGTTTTTTCCCCTCAAGAACTTTAAGTTCTTCCCTTGGGCCTACAGGCCTTTTTTCTTTCCCTAGTGGAGAGTGTGTGTTATTTTTCTTTAAAAACCTAGTTAGTGGTTTATTATTTTTTAAAACTAGACAGGGTGTAATTAGTGTGTTTGTGACTGTGTGTGTGATTACACCTGTAGATATGTCTAAAGAAGCAAAGGTCTCCGGATTCAAGAAGTGTGATGCGTGCTGTCAGAAAATGTCTCTGACAGACGCTCACACTTCTTGTGTCTACTGTCTGGGACCTTTGCACCTGCAGGACTCCTGTGCTGTGTGCCATGGCTTCAGCCCCAGGGTCCTGCAGGAAAGAAAAATAAATTAATTTTAAGGGGCTTACTCAAGCCAGAGGATTCCCTTTCTGTATCTACAGGGAAGCCCTCTAAGGCATCTAGGTCTTCGGCTCCGACAACTGAGCCGAGACCTAAGGTTTCGAAACCTCTGTCTACATCGGCTCCGGCTGGAGCCGATGAGTCTCAGTCCACAGTTTCTGTGGTTCCCTCGGCTCCGGCTGGAGCCGAGGTATTAAGAATTCCCGTGTCGGCTCCGACCAGACCTTCGGAGCCGACAACTAGGAAGAGGTCCAGGTCACCATCTCTTGGCTCCGTCCATTCGGCTCCAGGATCTCCCCTGCTGTCTGAACGGAGCCAAAGATCTCACTCCTCTAGGTCATCGAGGCTGTCGGATCATGACCTTCAGAGGGTAGTGAGTCGACTTCTTAAGTCCGAGGCACTGGCCCAGATGCTTCAGAGCCCGACTCATCAGTCGATGCCTGCCCCGGTCCATCAATATATTCCTCCTTCGACTCTCTTGAGCTCGGAGCCGGGTCGCGTCGGAACCGAGACTGTGATAGCGTCGGAGCCGATACAATTGTCTTCGGCTCCGTCGTCGGCTCCGATTTCTTCCTTGGAAGAATCTCGGCGCCGGACTTCCCTCGTCGGCTCCGAGGGGGTGAGTGGCATCAGACCCTTGTCCGACCCCCCTCTCCCTCTCGGTGCTTCGGCGCTGGTGAGTTCGGCTCCGACATCGGCCTCGGAGCCATCACTGTCGGTGCCGAGGGAGGTTCTTAGCTTCTCGGAGCGGGGACCTCTGGCTTTGCCTGACAGGGGTGCATTCGAGGTCATGCGGAGTGTGTTAGAGCCTGGCTCTACTCCACAGTCGGCTCCGTCCGCCCCTCCGTCTACGGTGCCTCAGGTCAAGTCGACTCACTCCCTCATCCCGGACCGCAGAGAGCCAGCTCCTCAGGAACCCCCTGTGGGGATTTCATCCTCTTCCGAGGCCTCTCCTGATTTGGCAGAAGAGCCCCCTCGGAAGAGGAAGTGTAAGAGGAAACACATTGACTCACCTGAGTCCATCACGTCTGACACAGATTTGGATGATTCTGAGGGTTCCCCGTTCCCCTTCTGAAGATGTCTCATTTGCAGACATTCTAGAGATCCTGAAGCAGAGGGAAATTGGCCAGCCCTCAACCCTTCGGAGGATGAATCTGTGTATCTTGAGGCGTTTGGCTCTCGCCCTTCCACCTCCTGGGTGTCCCCCTTTGACCCCCTCATGCAGGTGGTTGCTAAGAAGGAATGGACGGCTCCTGATTCAGTGGACCCCACTCCCAGGAGACCCTCCAACTTCATAACGCACCAGCAGACAAACAGTTCTTAACAAAAGGAGTTTCTGTGGATGCTATGGTGGTAGCTGCTGCCACTAAGAAGGAGCTAGCTGATCCTTCAGTACCTGTCCATCCACCTAATAAGGAATCTAGGTCCATGGACAGGTACGGGAAGCGGATGTTCTCGTCAGCGACATTTACCATGCGTTCGCTGAACTACCTGTGCCATTTTACTCGTCTTCAAAGGGACTTGATCAAGGAAGCGAGTGAAATGTTAAAGGACCCTACAGCTGCGGGTTTTCAAGATAAGATGAACACGCAGCTGGCTACCCTTAACTCCATAACCAACTCCTCCATGCGCCTTCTTTCTTACGCGGCTGATGGAGCGAGTAGAGCCGCAGGGACAGGTGTGGCCTTACATAGGCATGCCTGGATGCGGCTATGCAATTTTGCGGACCCCTTCAAGACGTCTTTCACTAACTCCCCGTTTGATGGATCATCTCTCTTTGGTCCTCAAGTGAAAGAAACCTTGACTAGGTGCGAAACTGATGGCAAGACCCTTTCTGCCGTCGGAGTCCGTTTTTCTACTCCTTCTAGGCCTTACCCCAAAGGCCAGAAAGGTGGAAAGATGTGGTTCCGTAAACAATCTCAAGGGACTTCGCCTGACGCACAGAGTCGTTTCCCGGCCAGAGGCAGAGGCGGGAATAACAATGGTAGACGTTGCCCTAGGGGCAGGGGGTCCGAGAACCAGGGCAATCGGGAAGCCTTCCTGACAAGCCTTTTCAGCATCCCTGAGGTGTTGCCCGACTGCCCACCTTCGGAGGCAGTCGGGGGAAAATTGTCACTGTACCCAGAAGCCTGGCTATCCCTGACTCAAGACAAATGGGTACAGTCCATCATTTCCGAAGGCTATTCTATCCCCTTTCTTCGCATTCCAAATCAATCAAAAAAATCCCTTCCAGATGTTCCACCCGCTCAAAGGGATCTAGCGGTTTTGGAGATTTCAAAACAGCTTGCAAAAAGAGCAATTCAGCCAGTTCCAGCAGACCAGCAAGGATCCGGAATCTACTCAAGGTTCTTTTTAGTTCCAAAGAAAACAGGGGACTGGAGACCAATTTTGGATCTCAGTATCTTGAACAGATCAGTCAAGAAAACAAGATTTCGGATGGTCACGCTGCAATCCATCCTTCCCCTTTTGGGCAAAGGAAACTGGATGTGCTCTATAGACCTTCAGGATGCGTACTATCACATAAAAATGAACAGACGCTCCAGAAGATTCCTCCGCTTCAGGCTGGGAACCAGTCATTTTCAGTTCAGGGCCCTGCCCTTTGGTCTCACCACTGCCCCCCGGGTGTTTACCAAATGCATGGCAGTGGTAGCTTCTCACCTGAGACGACAAGGATTCCAGGTGTTTCCATATTTGGACGACTGGCTCCTCACAGCTTCCACCAAGCATCTCCTTCTGATGGCCAGGGATTACACTTTTCGCATTTGTCAAAAGTTAGGCATTTCAGTAAATTGCGAAAAGTCTGTTTTGTCGCCTTGTCGTACTATTACCTACATAGGCGCAAATCTAGACACAGTAAACATGTCTGCGAGACTAACACATCAGAGAATAACAGACATTCACAAACTGGTCTCACTCCTTTTCAACAACAACAGAATCAAAGCCAGGTTAGTTCTGAAAGTGTTGGGAATTATGGCGGCCATACCTCTGCTTCCATTAGCCAGATTCCACATGCGGATCCTTCAGTGGATGCTCTTTACTCAATGGTCATACCAGCAACTTCCAATGTCTCACACCATTATGATCACGCAAGCGTGCAAAAATCATCTCATGTGGTGGATGTCTTCCCTCAGCTCTTGTTGGGAAGACCCTTTGTTCCACCCTCCGGTTGCTACTCTGACAACGGATGCCTCCCTGATCGGGTGGGGGCATTATCAGGGCAGGACGGTCCAGGGCACATGGCAACCAAACGAATGCCACTTGCACATAAATGTTCTGGAGATGAGAGCAGTGCTTTTAGCGTTGCAAGCCCTTCAAGACTCTCTTCCCTTGGGAACGATTGCAATCCAGACAGACAATATGTCTGTAGTGTGGTACATCAACAAACAAGGTGGAACCAGGTCATACCCCTGTGTCGAGAAGCACTCAGATTGTGGCAATGGGCGATTTCTTCTCAGCGGTTTCTGATAGCAACGCACATCCCCGGGAAGTCCAATCAAATTATGGAAAAGTTGAGCAGAGCTATCCTCATGCCTCACGAGTGGTCTCTGAAAGACTCTGTTGTGAGAGAAATTTTCCTCAAGTGGGGTCAGCCTTGCTGCGATCTTTTGCTACTCCCCAAAACAGCAAGTGCAGAGAATATTTCACTCTATTCCCTTTACCAGGCCAACCCAGCAGAGACGCTCTAGTCCAAGTTTGGCCCCGGGGACTTCTGTATGCATTTCCTCCCTTCCCACTAATCTCTCAAGTGATACAGAAAGCTATCGCTCAGAAGGCCTCATTGATCCTCATTGCTCCTTACTGGCCTCGACAGGTGTGGTTCCCCTTTCTACATCGATTTCTTTTGGAGCGACCGTGGAATCTGGACCTAGTTCCAGATCTTTTGATCCATCAGTCGGGTCAGTTTCATCGCTCCCTCCCCTCTCTGAACCTCACTGCTTGGTTCCTCCAGTTCCAACCTTAGCCAGGCTTCCTCAATTATCTCACTCCGTTCGAGATATTTTGATAGCTTCCCATAAATCTTCCACTCGGAAGATTTATTTGAGTAAGTGGAAACGTTTCACATATTGGTCTCAAGGAAAGGACATAGATCCTTTCACTGCTTCCATCCAATTAGTCCTTGAATTTCTAGCTGAACTCTTCCATGCAGGTTCATCTCCCTCTACTCTTAAAGTTCAATTGGCAGCTATTTCTAACTTTCATGTGGGTATTTCTGAATCTGCCTTAATGTCCCACAAGCTTTGCAAAGCCTTTTTGAAAGGAGTTTTTCTTCTCAGACCTCCTATAAGAAATCCTCCTTCTCCTTGGGACCTAAATTTAGTACTTGCTTCTTTGATTCTTCCCCCTTTCGAACCTGCAGTCTCCTGTTCTTTAAAATTGCTATCATGGAAGACTCTTTTTCTGGTAGCTATTACTTCAGCTAGAAGAGTTTCAGAGCTTCAAGCACTCAGCTGTCGACCTCCTTATCTATTGTTTCATAAGGACAGAGTATCCTTACGAACTAACCCGTCCTTTTTGCCTAAGGTGGTCTCGACGTCAAATCTAAATCAAAGCATTGACCTCCCTGTCTTTTTTCCAGAATATTCCAGTAGGTCTGAACAAAAATTACACTGCCTGGATGTTCATCGTCAATTGAGGTACTACTTGGATAGAACAAAACAATTCAGAAAATCTTATCAGCTGTTTGTCTCCTATGCGGAAAGCAGAAAGGGACTTTCAGTTTCAAAGGTATCATTATCCAGATGGCTTACATCTTTGATTTCCCTTGTATATGAAATTAGACACCAAAAACTGCCTAATAAACCTAAGGCCCATTCCACCAGAGCTTTGGCTACTTCTTTAGCCTTCCAAGACAGACTGCCTATTGACACCATTTGTGCAGCGGCTACTTGGGCTACTCCTCACACTTTCATTTCTCATTATAAGTTGGACTTAGCTTCTAGGCATAGAGCTAACTTTGGTTCCACTGTTCTCAGGAGTCTGTTCCGTTAGGCCACCCGGGACAAGGTGCTAGGGACGCGGTCCCATCCAGCAAGAATGAAGGAGATAGACAACTTAACATATAGAAGTTATGTTCTTACCATAACGTTCCATGTTAGTTGTCTTCTTCTCGCTTCTTCTTCGTCCCACCCTCCTTCCCCTGGCCTGGACAGACCTAGAGGAGTTGTGATTGTGACCTCTCTTTCTACCACCTCTTTCTTAGGCATATGCTGTTGTGCATATTTCCTGGTTCAGGATGTAGGTCACCCTTCTTTCTTCCTGTTGTTAGAGGTGGACTCTGTTTAGAGTTATTCTGTTACTATTATAAGCTGGGGTTAGCTTACAAACGAGATCTGAGGTAACTCTCGCCTAGCATTGTGGGATATAAGGGGAGCCTCGAGCCGGTGGAACCAACTCTCGAGCTTTTAGAGTGGCCGAGTCGGAGCCGAGGTCGGCTCCGAACCCATCCAGCAAGAAGAAGGCGAGAAGAAGACAACTAACATGGAACGTTATGGTAAGAACATAACTTCTATTTTTGTTCCATTGAAAAAATGCTCCAATTATGTTTTATGGCCTCCTTAATCTCATAGAAGCAAAGATTATATGGTAAAATCAAGGCTCCTTTATAATTGAGCTGTCTTTGCACAGTGTCACTATCATTTTGTTGCACATTGGTCAGGGGTGCAGTATTTCCTTACAAGGATTTGAAAATACCCTTTGTTCTTTTACTTACTACCTCCCCAATCACCTCACTCAATAGTTTATCGGGGTACCCACTCACGAACAACATTTCCTTGAGTATCTGACACTCCTTGATAAAAAACACTTCACAACTCACCTTTCTAGCTAGTCTAACACACTGTCCTTTAAGGACCTTTTTTGATGTAGTGGGTGCCCACTAGTAAAATGTAGAAGGGAGTTGGAATAGGTGGGTTTCCTGTACAGTATAGACTCAAAACCCTTGTTTTCCTTGTTCAGTGATAAGGACACATCCAAGTAATGTATCACTTCACTATTAACCTCCGTTGTAAACCTCAGAAAGGTGGTACTGTTGTTAATAAACTGAAAAATGTATCCAGTTTTTCTCTGGCATCCCTCCAAAAAAAAAAATGCCATCGTCCAAAAAACAACCATACATCACCCAACTTTCAGAGCACCCAGAAACAAACACCTTGGTCACACCTTGGTCATTTCCCACTCAACTTAATACCATATTGCAAATGCAGGGGAACATGCCACTCCCATTGCCACTCCTTTCTTTTGCTTGAATAGTTGTTCTTCAAAAATCAAGTAGTTGTTCTCAAGAATGGCTTCCATTAATGCCCTAATGGTAAGAACCTTAGGATAAACCTAGAATTTTTACACAGAAATTCATAAAACATTTCCAACCCCTCATCATGGGGGATGACATAAAAAAGGTCAATGACAATCTATAGTGACCAACAAAAGTTCATCTGAATAAATCGGTGAATTAACTTTAGATAAAAAATCCCACTAATCCTTAAAATATGTGGGAATTTATCCAAGATGCCCTTGACATGGAAATCTACAAATTTTGCCAGTGAGAAGGTCTTAGAGGCTTAAGCATCTACGATAGGTCTTAGTGGTGGTTCGCAAACACTCTTATGTATTTTCGGAATTCAGAAAATTGTAGGTGCCCTTGGGTAGTCTACTTTCAAATACTCGTATTCTTGTAACCTAATCTATTTAACAATAGTTCTTCTAATAGTATGTCAGTCCTCTAATATTTCTTTTTTTAATGGACACTTCCTCATAAGTATCTGTGTACAAAACTCCTAGTAGTTTGTTGACTTAATCAATATGGTCCATAATAACCTCCCCCACACCTTTGTCAGATTTCATAATTCTTAGATTTTTCATTGATGCTGTATTTTTAAACAAACCTGACTTAGAAACACTGAGATTGCTAAAGATTGGGGAGTTGTTCTTTTTGATGGAATAAATATCTCTAATGTCCTTTTCACAATTTTTTTTCAAAGATGTTGACAAGGGGGTGAAGTGGGGGGTTAAATGGGGTCTATATTATATCATCGAACGCTTAAAAAAGTGAACGCTGATTGATCGACCTAATTTAAGCGAAAGCTTACAATCTCGAACTGTCAGATCAGCGATTTTTTTCCCAGGGAAAAAAATCGCTGTTCCAAAACACATACACACAACACAAGCACACCAAACAAACAGAAATCCACACACATACACCTAAAATCTGATACCTAACCCTACACTAAACTATGCACACACCACTAACTACCACTTACCTTAACCCAAACCCTAACCCTAAGGTCCGTCACTACTGCACTCACCTCACTCGCTCCCTAACCGTAACTCACCTAAATCACCCTAACACTCACATCCACACAATCGCACACTTACCTGAATCTGACCGGTAACTTTCCACCATGACACTGAAAATACTGAAGCAACAGAAACGGACAACTGAATTCTTTCCCTAGGAAAAAATTTGAGTTTCTGCTACTTCGATATTTTGCAGTTTCATGAAAATAAGTTCAATCAATCACCGTTCGCTTTTTTAAGCGTTCGAGGATGTAATATAGACCCGTTAATGCACTGCTTCCCTTTAAGGGCATTACTCTGTCTGACACTGTTTTCAAAATAGGTGTTTAAATTAATTTTCCTAGTAAACAACTTAAGTTGTACTAGAACTTTTTCAATATTTCCTTTTCATAAAGGAAGAAATGAAAAACCTTTTTCAAACAGTTCTGCCCATTCAGTGGATACAAAGGTGGTTGTTGTGTCTTTCGGCTTTTTTCCGGTTAGGGGTCGCCACAGAGGAACTCCGGTCCGCTAATGATTGGCAGTAGATTTTTACGTGCCGAGTTGCCAGCTCTGATGCACAACCTTCAACGAAGGTATGCCCATTCATGCACGTCTCCACACAGAAGACGCTCTAACTGAGAATCGAATGGGACAATGTCTTACTGTGAGGCGACAATGCTACCACAGCACCACCACCGCAGTTAGTGGATACAAACAGGTACTACTTAAATTAAAAACCTTAAAGTCACCACTTTTGTTAGTAATGATAGTACATTTCAAATTGTCATAATCTTCATCAGTTTGTAACTCATGTTCAAAATTCAATATCTACTGTAACCACCTCTGCCTATACTCCTGTAACTGCCCCTGCTGTTCCATGTTGTTTGTAACGCTTGTTCTGTCTCTCTCCCTCCATTGTAGCCCCCTTCCCTCCGATTCATTAGTCGTTCGGACCTCCTTGGAGGGGGAGCTACTAAGGGGCTCCACCATTGTTGTCATCAATACTGTCATTATCTGGTGTGTTGGTAACCTCACGTTCTGTATTCACATTAACAACATGATTTTCACCCTGTCCTGGTGGAACAGAGTAAGCTTTATCAGCTTCATAATCATTTTTGTCTCAACAATTTTTTTAGCTTTTTTGTTTTTGAGGTCATGAATAACTTTGTCTATTTCCAAAAAAATAGCTCTGTAGACATTAACTTTACTTTCAAACTGTAAATCATTTTGTATAGAATTATTAAGTCTAACAATTGTTTCATTCAGCACATTCATTTGCCTATCATTGTCCTTGATTAATAACTCAGTCAGTTCACAACCCTGTTTGTTAAACAGGGACAGAAAGTTCACAATGTAGAACAGAGTCACTTTCCTGTCCAGTAGGGTGTTTCCATAGTCTCAGTCCCTTAGGTATCTGCTCCCTTTTCAGGCATTCCCTCAGGTAACTATTTTCCAGTTGTAATTTTCTAAACTTCAGCGTTTTTTGCTGCAAAGTCTTTAGTACTTTTGTCTCTTTAGTCTTTACTACTGGTAGTAGTCCTCTCAGCTGAAAAACTATGATCCAAACCTTTTTCTAACCTTGTGTTCAAAGAAAACACATTGTCACCAGCCCTTTCTGCTTGCAGTCAGTGTCTGACATCATCATTAGTCGCCTGAGTCATAGGACTATCACTCCAGTGCACTATGGGATGTGTAGTTCTTTGTGCTGGCGTTCTCCCCAAATCTTCTCCTGTTTGTAGGTTATTTTCACTGCCATTGGTACTTGGAACCAAAAGATTGATACCTGAGGCACTTGGGATCGTAAAAAACAGCCTACTGCTGGGTTAATTTAGAGATAAGTTCATTCAAAGTAGCGATAGATTTGGTAAGCACAGATTCTAACCATGGTCGATTTCTACCACTTCCTGTTTGTCATTTTAAAAGGTAAACTTACTCAGATACCTAGACTTCAAAAAACATGATCTGATGTCAGTCTTCATTCAGTCTTGACAGATTGGTTCGGTTCCAGTCTCTCAGAATTGACTCTGCCATTATACAAAGCTTGTGCCAGCCAAAAACTCTCAAGCTAAGGCTCTACCCACAATGCCTCTCTTCCCATTACCTCAGATCGAGTTTGCCTATCAGTTAAGAAAATACCGAAGCCCTGTTTGAGGTACAACCCTAAAAAATCCCTGGGCTGGATCACTTAGAAGGGGGCAGGAGAGTGGGATGTCAAGATTGAATGAAGATCGACAATATAGATTCATAGGTTCATAGGTTGATACCAGGCTATCTGCCCTAGGGCATTTATAAGCCTAGCCAGAGTGTGTTTGGCTTTCGCCACCCTTTTAGATTAGTTGACTGTGCCTCTGTATAGTAGGTCACAGAAGGTAGCCCTTTTAAGGTTAGTTTACTGTACCTCTGTCAACAGGGACACAGAAGAGATTCCAGGGGTAAACTTACGATCTCCCATCCACTCGTCAAGATTTCTCTTGAAGAGGGTCAGTGAGGGGATCTGCCTAACATGGATTGGGATTATGTTCCAGAGTGAGGGGAGCCTCTGGGATATGAATCTGTCCCTCCAGCATGTCCTATTTATTTCTGTGCTGAGGTTCAAGTCCCTGGAGCATGTAGCTCTAAGGGATTTGGATTTCCTGAGGTGAAGCATGTCCATTAATTCTGGGTTGGACATGGCTTTATACGTCAGACACAGATCGCCTCTGAGTAGGCGGTACCAACTGAGTAGAGCTGGAGTTTCTTTAGCCGAACTGCATAGGGCATCTGTTTGAGCCCCTTGATCCTCTTGATGAGGTACTTTTGGGGTCTTTCCAGTTGCTGCAGGTGTCGGGTACGGTACATCCCAAATGGGGCTTTGTATTCAATTATGGGCCTGATAAGTGATGAGTAGAGGGGCACAATGACCTCTCTTGATCTAGATGTGAACCCTTTCGTGATAAGGTGGGCTATATAGAAGGTCTTTCTAACCACTTTGGCAACGTGATTGTCAAAGGAGAGATTGCTGTCTACTTGGGTCCCCAAGTCCCTAATTACTTCTTCCGTACTTAATGGATTACCACCTATGTGGTAATTTGTGGGCACTTTGTTTTTCCCAAAGGGGATGACTATGCACTTTTTGGCATTTAGCTTTAGTCCATGGCTCTGGCACAAAAGTTATCCGTCTCTGTGAGACCCTTTTGGAGGATGCTTGTGTCAGCCGGAGAGTCGATTACGGCACCCAATTTGCAGTCATCTGCGAACTTGGTCAGTCATAGTCCACCCGTGTTAGCCTGTACCTTAGAGAAATATATACCGAACAAGAGAGGTCCCAGGACTGAGCCTTGTGGGACACCACTTGTAACTGGTTAAGAGTCTGACATGGCACCTGCTATTCTGACCATGTGGGTTCTATCCCTGAGCCAGTTTGCAACCCATCTTGTGACATAGGGGTTGATGTTTAAGCTGGTGAGCTTATTTATGATGCCCGAGTGGGGTATTGTGTCGAAGGCTTTTGCGAGGTCCAGGTAGGCTGTGTGGACTACCCTCCCTTCATCTATGGCTTTGGTAACAGTTTCAAAGAAGTCGACCAGGTTCAAGAGGCAAGATCTGTCCTTAACAAAGCCAAATTGGGTAGGATCCAGTGTCTGGAGGTTTCCACTGTCTTTGTTTATGATTTCCATGATGATACGCTCCATAGCTTTGCAGACCAGGCTACTCAGGCTTATAGGGCGATAGTTTCCGGGGTCTGTTGTGGCACCACCTTTGTGGAGTGGGACCACTGTTGCTGTACGCCGTTCCTTGGGTACATATCCTGTAGTAAGGCTGAGATTGAACAGTGACTTTATATGAGGGTTTAGTTCTTCTTGGAGCTCGTGTAAGATGCAGCCCGGGACACCGTCTGGTCCCATTGATGCTGTGTTTTTTGCTTTGGAGAGGGCAGCTCTCACCTGTGCATTTATGATCTTAGGAAGGGTACACTCTGTTGGGATAGACATTTGCTCTTTTGGGAGGGAAGGGGGGGAGAAGTTTGTACTGAACCTTTCTGCCAGGATGTTGGCAATGTCTGTGGTTTGAGTGTATTTTTTGTCATTTTGCACTAACTCAGAGCATATCTGGGAGTTGCCTCCCAGGTTTCTGACATAACTAAAGAAGGCCTTGTGATTATCTTTAGTGTCTTGTGCAATTTTTCTTTCGAAGCTGGCCTTAGATGATTTTATGAGGGATGGTAGTTTCTTGCTAGTACTGATCAGAGACGCCTTCCCTTTTTGGGATTTTGCTCTATCATGTAGTAGCTTTCTCCTTCTGTATTATAGCTTATTTATGGCCGAGGTCCACCAGACAGGTCTCCTGCCTTTGGAGGAGTGAGTCTTGGTTTTATTTGGGATAGCATGCTCCATGCATTCCTGTAGGTGTCCATAGAATGCTTTTGTAAAGGATTCTGCATTTTGGGCCGTATTTTCCACTGGCCCGGGGGCTTTGAAGGATTCCACCTCAGTTTTGAGAAGTGTGAAGTTTGCTTTTGAGAAGTTCTTCACCGTGGATTCCTTGGCTAGGGGTGGGGACGGAATATGGATGTCCAGTGAGATTAGTTTATGGTCTGATCTTACCAATGAGGGGTATACCTCTGGTGTGGAACATAGAGACCCCATCTTGGTGATGACCAGATCCAATATGTTTTCCCCTCTTGTGGGAGTGGTGACCAGTTGTTCCATAGCATTTGAGTATATAAATTCTAGGAACCGTTGGGCGAGGGTGTTTGGGCTTGAGTAGTTTTCCCAATCAATGTTTGGGTAGTTGAAGTCACCCACTATAATGGTGTTTGGAGAGACCTTCATATTCTCCAGTGTTCTCAGGAAAGACGAGTGATGTTCCTGTGTTTGGGAGGGTGGTCTGTAGCAGGCTACAAACTGAAAGGCAGTTTTGCCTACTGTTAGTTGCACATGGATGGTCTCCGATGCTTCGTGCAGTGCCACTAACCTGGAGGTGTGGGTATCTTTGATAAATATGGATACTCCCCCACCTTTTGTAGTTCGGTCCGAGTTTTGGGGCCGGAAAGCATGGTATAGGTTCATAGGTTCATACTAGGCTATCTGCCCGAGGGCATTTATAAGCCTAGCCATAGTTTTGTGGCTTACGCCACCCCTTAGTTTGGAGAAACTATGCCCATTATTTAGCTGTGCCTCTGTCGAGCAGTGACACTGAGGTAACCCCTGGGGTGTATCTGTGATCTCCCATCCATTGGTCAAGATTCCTCTTGAACAAGGCCAGCGAGGTGCTCTGCCTCACATAAACCGGGATTTTGTTCCACAGCATAGGGAGTCTTTGGGTGATGAATCTATCCCTCCAGCACGTCCTATTAATAACCGTGTCGAGGTTTAAGTCACCCGCCCTTGTGGCTCTGAGGGATCTAGATTTTTGAGATGAAGCATATTCATCAAATCTGGGTTTGACATGGCCTTGTATGTCAGGCATAGGTCACCTCTGAGTAAGCGATGCAACTGAATATAACTGGAGTTCTTTCAGTCGTGCAGCATAAGACAGATTTTTGAGACCCTTTATCCTTTTGGTGAGGAACTTTTGTGGCCTCTCCAGCTGCTGCAAGTGTCGGGTCAGATACATTCGAATGGAGCATTGTACTCGATCATTGGTCTGATGAGTGATGAGTATAGGGAGACTATGACTTCCCTTGATCTAGATGTGAATCCCTTCATGATAAGGTGGGCAATGTAGAAGGTCTTCCTAACTACTTTAGCAATATGAGTGTCGAATGAAAGGCTACTGTCAACCTGGGTTCCCAGGTCCCTAATAACTTCTTCTGTGTTCAGGGGATTGCCACCTATATGGTAGCTAGGGGTAACCTTATTTTTCCCGAAGGGTATGACTATGCATTTCTTGGCATTTCACTTGAGGCCATGGCTCTGGCACCAGTTATCCGTTTCTGTGAGACCCTTCTGAAGGATATCTGTGTCGGATGTGTTCTCAACTATGGCGCCCAGTTTGCAGTCATCTGTGAACTTTGTCAGCCATAACCCTCCTGTGTTTGCTTGTACTTCAGAAAAGTAGATGCCAAACAAGAGTGGGCCCAGCACTGAGCCCTGTGGGACACCACTTGTGACAGGCTTAGAGTCTGACATGGCGCCAGCAACTCTGACCCTGTGGGTTCTGTCACTCAGCCAGTTTGCAACCCATCTTGTAATGTATGGGTTTACATTTAAGTTGATGAGTTTTTCAATGATACCCGAGTGGGGTATTGTATCGAAAGCCTTCACCAGGTCTAGGTAGGCTGTATGGACTGCCTTTCCTCGTCAATGGCCTTGGTGACTGTTTCAAAAAAGTCAACCAAGTTTAAAAGGCATGATCTGCCTTTGACAAAGCCAAACTGGGTTGGATCCAAAGTCTGCAAATTCCCTATGTCTTTATTTATGAGATCCATTATGATTCTTTCCATGGCTTTGCAGATCAGGCTTGTCAAGCTAATGGGACGGTAATTTCCAGGGTCGGTGGAGGCACCGCCTTTGTGGAGTGGGACCACAGTCGCTGTGCGCCACTCCCTGGGTACGTATCCGGAGGTGAGACTAAGATTAAACAGCTGTCCTAACTGTGGGTTTAATTCCTCGTTGAGTTTATGGAGCACACAGCCGGGGACACCATCAGGTCCCATGGATGCTGTGTTCTTTGCCTTGGAGAGAGCAGTTCTCACCTGAGCGTTGGAGGTGTTTGGGGGGCTACAATCATTTGGTATAGATATCTCTTCTTTAGGCGGGGAGGGTGGGGAGAAGTTTGCACTGAACCTGTCAGCCAGTATGTTGGCAATGTCTGTAGGATCAGTAATCTTCACATCATTTTGAACTAATTCTGAGCATATCTGGGAGTTTCCTCCTAGGTTTCTGACATAGCTAAAGAATGCTTTATGGTTGTCTTTAGAGTCCTTAGCTATTTTTTCTCAAAATTAGCTTTGGATGATTTTATGAGAGCTCTTAGCTTTTTACTTATAGTGATCAGCGGTGTCTTGCCTTTTAAGGATTTTGCTCTATCTTGTAGTAGCTTTCTCCTTTTATTGTAGAGTTTGTTTATGGCTGGGATCCACCAGACTGGACGCTTGCCTTTGGTACAAAGAGTCTTTGTTTTGCTTGGGATTGCCTGATCCATGCAGCCCTGCAGGTGCTGGTAGAAGGCATTTGTAAGTGATTCAGCGGTATGAAGTATAACCTGTTGGTGCTGAGGTGCTCTCGGGAGCCTTGAACCAGGTTTCTGTTACTGCACAGATATTGATATTCTCCATACTGAGGAGAGTCTCGAGTGCATGCATCTTGAGGTTTAGACTTCTGGCGTTGAGCAGCATTACCCTTAATTTTTTTTTTCTTTGTGTTGTCTATGGAGGTGTGTTTGTCTTTTGAGCCTTGCCTAAAAAAGGCACTATGGGGGAGGCAAGAGCCTTTGCCAGTATTCAAAAACCCAGGGGTGACAGGTGCAAGCTGTCCCTAGCAAAGCAACGTGGCTTGTCGAGCATGTCATCCCAGGCTGACAGACACTGGATCCCCTTTGAATGACACCAATACTTTATCCAATTGTTAAAATTGATCATTTTGTCTTTATACTGTGGCATCATTCTTGGTGAGGGTAAGATGCTACTCAAGGTCAGGGTCATACCGGCCTGGGCTACATGATCAAAGAACTCTTCTGTCTTTTTTCATGTAGTCATGTACGATGGAACGTTATGGTAAGAACATAATTTTTTTATCTGATGCTATCAATCTTCATTCAATCTTGACAGATGTGACAGAGTCCCCAGCTACTTTAGATCCTGGGTGGTCCTAAGGAAGGATATTCCTGAGCACCATAGAATCAAAGGATTCTCTTCCCCTGGAGACCATGTCTAATTTGTAATGAGTGATAAAGATATGTGGGGTAGCCCAAGTTGCAGCTGCACGTATGTCTTCCATAGATGCTCTGGAATGGAAGACCACTGAAGCGGAAAAAGACCTAGTAGTGAGCTCTGATTTGTAGATGACAGTTTTTTTTATTTTGATTGCATATAAAGGTGATGCAGTCTATAAACTATTTTGGCAAGGTGACCTTTGAAACGGTTTTGCCCAATCTAGTACCTGAAAAGGATATGAATAGCTGGTCTGATTTTCTAAAGGATTTTGTTATGTCCAAGTAAAAATATAATTGTCTGTGGACATCCAACAGGAGCAAGCAGTACTCCTCTTTGTTTATAAAATTAGGAAAGAAGACTGGTAACTCAATGGTCTGTTTAATATTGGACACTGATACCACTTAAGGAATAAAGGTAGGTTTGATTCTGAGTGATACTCTTTCACTGTGGAAGGTGATATGTAGATGTTTTACACATTGAGCCTGTAACTCTGAAATTCTCCTAGCAGATGTGACAGTTACTAGGAATAGAGTTTTCCAAGATAAAGGCTACTTTATGGTCTGGAAGTCCTTCCCTCTTTTTGAGCATTCTCCAATCACCTCAAGACCAATTTCCCCATTTTTCATGGGTACTGCAGGGTTTACTGGATAAGCCACCATTCACCCAGCCTAAGGGGTGTACAGGGTTTTATTCCAGGATATTTTTGTTCCCTGGAAAGAAGGGATCCTAGAGGCCTGTTCTAGACCTTTCCTTTCTGAATACTTTTCTCAAGGTACCCAGCTTCTGGATGCTTTCCTTCTAGATACTGTTTCCCCTCTTGCTGCCTCACGCCTTTTTGGTTTTACTGGATCCGAATGATGCTTATCTTCATATTCCCATTCACCCACTATTCAGGAAGTTTTTACATCTCTCTGTTTCTTCCTCTCATTTTCAATTCTGTGCTTTGCCCTTTTGTCTTTGCACAGCTTCAGAGGTATTCACTATGTGCCTGGCTGTAGTCATAGCTTTCTGCAGGCTTCAAGGAGCACACATATTTTCTTATCTGGATGACCTGCTTCTTTGGGCTTCCTGTCATTCCAGGCTTCTGCAGGGCCTGCATTTTACCAGACTACTTTTGCACAATTTGGGTTTTGCCTTCAATCTCCAGATGTCTGTCCTGTCCCCCTCTCAGGATCACATTTTAGATACAAACTGTTCCGGTGCTGGCCTGTTTGCCTGATCCCAAGGTTCTGTCTCTAACAACCTACTTCCCGTCTCTGCTTCCACTGTCTGTCATACCTGCCAGAGAATTTCTGAGGGTGCTGGGGTTCATGGCTTCAACCATCCCCTTGCTCCCTTTTGCCAAGCTTCATTTGAGGAAGCTTCAGTGTTACCTGTGGCTTTAGCATTGCCAACCTCTGGAGTTTCCAGTTCCCTAACCCCTTTGTCTCAAACCTGAGTTTCATTGGTGATTCATCTGATATCCCTTAACCCAGGTGTCCCTTTCCAGCCTCCTGTTCTGTCTCAGGAGCTGTTTACAGACATCTCAGATCAGTGGTGGTGGTGAGGTTTTAAGGTCTCTGGCCACCTCATAACAACTGGATCACATTAACATCAAAGAGATATGGGTACTTGTCCAGGCCTTCCCTCCCTTTTGTCCCAAGGCCCTTTAAGGGTCCATACAAACAACACCACAGTCAAGTGGTACATCAGTAAATGGGGGAGGGGCACAAGGTCTTATTTTCTTTGCAGACTAGCCCTTCAGACCTGGGATCTAGCTGTCAAACTGCAGGTTTTTCTTCAGGCGATTTACATTCCTTTGGAATAAAACATAGGGACAAACTCTCTGAATAGGTCTAGGGCACAACCTCATAAATGGATATTTTGCAGAGAGGTATTTCTGGACATTGTTCATCCCTGGGGTATTCCTCAAGTAGATATTTTTGTTTCTCCTCTGAACAGACAGCATCCTTATATCGGTTCCTGTTCCTGTTCCAGACCCACAAGTCCTCTGCTTTGGAAGGTGGACACCATGCCTTTTCCTGGAAGAGGATGCTCTTTTATCCTTTTTTATCCTTTTCCTCTTCTTCTCAGGGTCCTACACAAGATCAAACAAGACTCTCCAAGGATCTTGTTGGTGACTCCCTTTTGGCCTAGACAGCACTGGTTCCCCCTTCTCTTTTATCTGACCAGGGGAAGTCATCACAAGTTCACCAAATAGATCTTCTCACACAAAACAAGGGGTGTCTTCTTCACCCTCATCTGTCCACCCTTTATTTGACACTTTGGGTGATAGGATTTGTATCCCCTTTTGACACCAGATTTCTGAGGACATGTTTAGGGTACTGCAGGAGGCCAGAAAACCTAGTACCAAAAATCATATATGTACAAATGGAAGAGATTTTCTATTAGGTGTCTTAAACTTCACCAGAATCCCTTTTCAGTGGGGGGTCCTTTTGGTTCTGTCTCACTTGTGTGAACTGTTCCATGCTTGGTATATTCTTCTGTCAAAGCTCACTTGTCAGCAATTTCTGCCTGTCTGCCTTTGCATCTATTGTTGGCCTCTTGTTTTCAGTTTGAATGATTCTTAAAAGGCGTCCTCATCAGGCCCCCAAGAAAGTTTATCACTCCATCTTGGGACATTAACTTTGTTTTTGAGAAATTAACCCAGGCTCCCTTTCAGCCAGCTGCTGCTTCTTTGCAACATTGCATCTGGAAGACTATTATACTGGTTGCCTTCACCTCCGCCAAGAGACTCTCTGAACTCCAAGCCTTGATGGCAGTTTCCCCTTTTTTATTTATTTTTTCATAGGAACAGGATGTCTCTATGTGTTAATCCTTCCTTTATGCCTAAGGTGGCCAGTGAGTTGTCCCTTTATCTGTCTGTCCAGCTAATTTCCTTTTTTCCTTCTCCTCAGTCTGCTAGTGAGAAGGTTCTACACACCTTGGACCTTTATAGACAGCTAAGGTATTATTTAGACAAGTTGATGGCCATATGGAAATCTGAGCAACATTTTGTTTCTTTTCATGCCAGGGCATTGGGTTTGCCATTTTCTAAGCAAAATATTTCCTCCTGGATTTGAAGGCTATTTCCTTTTGTTGTTCCTTTCATGGCAAACGGCTTCTGTTCAAGCCCATTCTACCAGGGCAGTGGCCTCCTCAGGGACTTTCTTCAAAGATTTGGACAACAGATCCATCCTTGAAGCTGCTACTTGGTCTTCTGTACACATTTTCATTAAATATTACAAGCTGGATGTCATTTCTAGAGCCAGGGTGGGTTTTGCCGAGGTTATCCTTTATGGTTTTTTGGAAGGATCATCCTTGCCTTCCTCTTTCCATTCCTTACAGTAGCTCTTGTACTCTTCAATTTGTTATGAATACTGCAACAGTGATGTGGAAGGACATAGTATAGTTGTGTAAAATCTTACCACAACAGGAGCCCTTCTGTTCAAATCTTACCATAACAGTAGTCCTTCTGTTCACTGTTGCAGTATTCAGTCCCTCCCTCCTGCTCCCTTTTCTTCTGTCTTTTTTTTTTTTTTTTGAGAACTTCTAACTGGCCGAGGGATCTTTTCCTTTCTCCTTTGGCACCTCCTGTTTCACTGAATGTTTCTCCTAGTATGGCGAAAGGAGTTCTGTTGGAGCACTTCACTTCTGAATTTGAAGCATCCATATATCTCCTTTTATGCCCTATGCTGATGTGGGGACCATGCATCTGACATATGATGCTGGTAAGAGTTAAAGGCTTTGGTATACTGGCTGGACATGGGGTTCTGCTTGGCAGGTGGTCTGCTTGGTTGTGAATACTGCAACAGTAAAGAGAAAGGCATCTACTGTTACAGTAAGATTTTACACAACTGTACTTTATTTGGGTATCATTGAGTCATCCTAGGGCAGTATAATGACAAAGCGGTTATCATTGCTCCTCATAACACTTACTTTGCAACTGGGGTGCCTTCTGTACAGAGTCTGCATGTACTGTCTGTGCCAGGTACTTCAGTTTCTGACCATATCCCTGAAATGTGGGGAATTGATGACCATCCAAATTGCCCATAGCTGAACGTGTTGTGTGTGTGTGTGTGTGTGTGTGTGTGTGTGTGTGTGTGTGTGTGTGTGTGTGTGTGTGTGTGTGTGTGTGTGTGTGTGTTGGGGGGGTGCTCATGAACATCCTGTGAGGAGTTACCTCCCCATTCAAGAATAATTTCTCTTTCAGGCTGCTTTGGACTGCTGGGGTAGGTTCTAGTTTCCTTGAAACTGTTAATTCGATTAAGCAGAATATCAGAGAATGAATGTGTCATCTGTGTTATTTAAATAAGCTTTTTATATGTTTAACTTTGTTCTTTAATCTCTGCTTTTTTCCTTATAACTAAAGGTATTTCACTTAGGAGATGGAAGAGAATCAAAAAACTGGCTGAACCAAAATAATGGAGATCTGGGAAAAATGTTTCTAAATCATGTGAAGGAAATTGGAAACTTCATTATTAAAAAGTACAGTGGAATCCGGTTGATCTTGTGGGATGATATGCTAAGAAGTATTAAACTAGACACAATTAAAGGTGAGCATGTTTTATTACTGTTACCAAAATCTTAATATAACTGGAGTTTGTCTTGACTTCGTCCAAAAAGGGGGGAAAAAGCAATCTGTCGCCTTTTGCTGAGGGCTGTGACTTTCTAATAGTTCCATTACACAGAGAAAGACAGAGGATTGTTTTCATTAATTGATCTGGTTTTAAATTCATTTTAACAGCCTATATTTGCTTTAGCTAAGGTCATTAAGTATATATTAGTAATTCCAGTACATAGTTGCACTGTTTTTTTGCTGTTTTAAGTGGTTTAACTGTTGTTGTAAGCCCTTTTTTATTCTTTTGCCCTGAGCATATGTCAGGCTAGTTCAGGACTTGTCTTTGCATTAAGGCAGTTCCAGGCAAGTCATCTCAGAGCTAAGGGTCTAATTATTTTTTTCCCTCCTACCAAACCTGTTGTATGTTGTACTGTTGTATTCTTAAACCCAGTGTATATGTCGTTGACTGCCTCTTATAATAATTGACAACATAATTCACTCCCTCTTCCAGTTTATTGGCTGACAAGAAGCACATAATTTCATTTTGCAAAGTCTCTACAGGCTAGAAGACCTTTTATAAAAATTCTTAAAATACTGAATGTACTGATACTGCTTGTGACGTCTGTTCTCTGGGCCAATATGCAAGGACCCTGAATTCTCACTACTGATACTGATGAGGGACGTTCACTTGGAACAAAAATAGCTACACACAGTATTTCCAGATGCAGCTCTCTGCATCAAGCACAATTTCCCTTAAGATCACACAAAGAACATACTCCAGTCTGGGGGCTGGGTTTCCCTCTCTCTCTCTCTCTCTCTCTGTCTGTTCAGATCCGCAGTAAGACTCCCCATTGGCACAGCTGTAGAGTTGAGTCCTCAGCCGACTGTTCAAGGGAAATCCTCCACCACTCTGTTTGTGAAACCAGTGCTCTGTGTCCCTACTCCAAGTAGCTGACACACACATTCTTTGAGATTTGATTTTCACAGACACACTCACGCCTGGGAAAGGCTGGCACAGATTCAGTAGCTATTCGCCTCTGCCCAGACTGTAGGGTAGTTACTGCCACCAGACACTCCAAAGCCAGCTACTTTAAAGCTGTTACAAGGGTACGCAATTATACTGGGTGAAATTAATACTAATTCACATGTTAATGTTGACCAAACAGCAAAGCTTTCAGGAGTGGCAACAGTGTCACCAAATAAATATAAGTACTCTCAAAGGTTAAAATATTCTCTAAAGGATCAGCCACAATGAAAAGTTTTATTATATTTAGTAATAAATAGTAAAATAACATGAAAATAATCAATATCTATTTACAATAAACAAAGTTTCAGTCACTGGAAATATTAAAAATAACACAGATGGATAGATCCGCACAGATACAGAAAAACAGTACTTAACTAATCTCAGAATATTTTCCTGACTGATCTAAAGAATTACTATTCCCTGGTTACTTACTAAAGCAAGCCAAGATGAAGTAGTTGAGTGGTCTTCCTTCTTTGTCAGGTTACAAAAACAAACTGCTCTGAGACTTCGTTTCATCTAGTATTAAAACATCATTTCAGTCCTGGGTTACACAATGACATCACATACATCTAGTCATCTGACTTTGGTTCCCATACTACCACCTTACTAGAAACTGAAACAGAATCGCACACAAGTGTGCCATAACACACATACATAGAGCTTTGAGAAGATCTGTTGCAGCTTCTGGAAGTCAAAAAACAATTTCAAACTTCCACCCTTCCAAATTAACAATTAGTTCACCCCCAAGGACAATACAGAAGGCTTCCTAGTACAGACTTTTTGTCTCTGGCTGCATTGATACCTGTGAGATGCAATCTTTATGGCTTATACCAAGTATTCAAACTATTTTACAAAGTTCAAAAAGCATCCACCACCACTGTTGCGAGGAAAAGGACAACTTTATTGAGAATAAAACAAAACGGTAAGCACTTTCGCAACGTACTGTTGCTTTTTCAGACCATTCAAAAAACCCTTCAGTAACATAGTTTTAAATACTTAAAACAATTACGAACATCCAATGAATGTCATAAAGCAATCAAACAATTAACTGTGAATATTTAATTTTCCTACCACCTCATCTAGCCTATCAAGAATAAGCCTAATAGAAATAGCCAATCGCAGAATCATCTGAAGAAGCAACAGTATGTTGCAAAAGTGCTTACCATTTTATTGTTTTATTCGTAATAAAGTTGGCCATTTCCTCGCAGCAGTGGTGGTGGATGCTTTTTGAATTTATACTTGTTTTACACCACTGTGTTGCTGTCGGGGTGTTTCTTTTCATTGGTTTTCATTGGATATTTTCAAGTTAGCTGGACTGAGATTAACCTCTTGTTTTCCAGTATCCTCTCTTACAATGTATTCATTTCAATCATTACCATACTTTTCTGTCCAGCAGGACCCATTGTTACATTTTTTTTTTTTAACACAAGCAACTTTACAAATACATTTCCAACACAAGCACTTGTACAAATCAGCTTGATATACAAATGGCGTAATTCTTTACAAAACTCCAGATAGCTATGCTGGCATATGTTACATATCCACTGCCCTACTTCTCCTGGCATAGCTGGCAATACCTCACATTGTCACACTGCTTCACTGATTTTAGTATCACACTAATGATTTTTTTATTATAATTAGTTTATTGGTTCTTGCTAGTAGCAGAAGAAAGTTTCCAGGCTAGTTGTTTTGTATTGAAATTTACATACTTAGTAGGAAGTCCACCCAAACACTATTCAAAAACTAAACTCCAGGCAGGTATAGTCTGAGAGCTCCATCATGTCTCTCTCCATGTACTCCAGGGAGGCATAAGAAAATGCTCTGTTTTTGGGTCACATTATCAGATCTGATGTTGTCCTTTTCTTTCTTCCTCAACCCTTGGGTTTGAATGGCCACATACTACAGACTTTTGATCCAGCTCTCAAGCTCCTCCTTTATAATGCACCATTACATCCCTACTACACCAGATCTCATTCACTGCCATCTCAAACAGATGCAGGTTCATCTCTCGAGTTTTCATAGTGGTTATTTGTGAGTTTTTAAAATTTTTTTTCCTTAGAAGATATTTCTCTAACTTTAGCCACCCTCCCTGTTAGTTTTTCGAAAGTCGTTAGGAATTTCTCAGTTTCCCATGTTTTCCTTACTGTTCTGTGTAGTATTTCTGCATACCATTGTTGGTATTTTCATTTTTCTGCTATTTACCCTTTTTAGCATATAGAGTGTTTTCTTTATTCTACCATTGTTGGTAGTAAACTTTTTACTGTTCTTTTCTCTCCCTTCTAAAAAAGAAAAAAAAGAGAGAACTTTCTTTGTCTTAATTTCTTGTATTTAACAGTGTTAGATAAACTGACTTGGTTTAAAAAATGTAGCTCTTGTGGGAAAAAAATCCCTCATTTGGATGCCCACAAGGAGCATGTATATTGCATTGGTGCTGAGCACTTGGACACTGCGTGTACTCTTAATTCAAGGGCCTTGGCAGATAGGTGTAACAAACTTAAGGTTTGCTACTGCTGCTACTACTTCTTCTGGGGCTCAGTCTCCCTCAAAATCTAGTAAATTAGCTCTATTGGAACATAAGAAATGCTGTCCTTTGAAGTCCCCGATGTCTTTATTGAAGCCTCCGACCAAAATTAGAAAAATTTCAGATGTGACTTTTTGATCCGAAATCCTCTGATTTTAAGGCTTCACTTCCCATTGTTGTTTCAAAATTCTCTTCTTCATCACCTTTGGATCCTAAGTCCTCGGATCCGAAGCCTGGTATGTCTCACAGGACTAGTAAGCCAGAATTTATTATTAAACCTATACTGCCGACCCTGCCTGCTTAGTTGTTTCAAACTCCCAAGAAACACTCCAGGCCACCATCCACACCTTCTTTTAGGTCCTCCAGGAATTTATCGGATGTGGATAGGATGATGTGATGATGGGAAAATTTGTCGGAACTCAGATCCAGATGGGAGTCTTATCGCTCCATCCCGTGTCAGATCCGTAACATTTAGGACTGTTCTATCTTCTTCTCAGATCCATCCAGTGGTTTTGGAGTCCCAGGATCCAAAATCCCCGAGATGCCTGGTGACTGACCCGAGAAAAGCTTCTTCTTTGACTCTGACTATATCCCTGACTAGTTCTGCTCCAATACCGTCAGATCAGAATGGGTCCTGGAGCCAGAGTGTCAACATTAAAGCTGAGGGGATAGGTTCAACTCTGATTTTGTCAGATTCGTCCCTTCCCTTTGGAGCCTCGATGCAGGGCAGTTCGGATCCAGTTCCATCCTCGAGGTGTGGATCTGACAGTGGACGAGACCTGCCTTCATTGACTTTCGAGGTGGTAGAAAGGGCTTTTTCTCTCTCCAGAGAGCCACTCTGTCATTTGTCAGATCCTACCCCTTTTCTCTCATTGGTTCCAAGCTCTGAGCCAGTCAGACCTACTCCTTAGGGACAGCTAGTTCCAATAAGTGTCCAACCGGTTCCAGTAGAGGAATTTCCCTTCTCTTCTGACACCTCACCTGAACATCCTACAGAGGAGGTGTATCTGAAGAGAATGTGCAAAAGGAGACACATTGACTTCCTGATGGAGTCTCTCATGGAAGGTACTGAGTTTGATGAAGGAGAGGAGTCACCCAGATCGCAACTGGATGACATCTCCTTTGGGGATATTTTAGAGATCCTAAAACAAAAAGGTGTCTGGTCTCCCCAAAACCCTTCTCCAGAAGATTCTGTATTTTTGGAGGCATGACCAGGACAGACCCCCCCCCCCCCCCAAGAATAGAAATTACACCCAGGGTCTTCAAAAAATTGATCTGACTGTGGGGAGCACATCAAATACATCTGTTTCCTCCTTTTAAAACAGACGGTTAAAGAAATGTTGGTCCAGGACTCCTTGCAAACAGGCCTGAAAGATAGATGTCCTCCCATTCCCTTGGACAGAAATGTTTTTGTATACCTATCCACTAATGCCCAGGGTTCATCTGAAGATCCAGAAAGACTCTTCAAAGATTTTGGTGGTGACTCCCTGTTGGCTCAAGCAACAGTAGTTCTTTCTTCTTAAGTTGGCCGAAGGTAGTTACAACAAGCTACCAACAGACTGGATTTACTCACACAAGACAGGGATTGTTTGATACACCTCAGTCTGAAAACACTTCAGGTAATTGCCTTGGATGATAACATTTCAATACTTTTAGGCACCAGTTTCTGAGGATGTGGAGTAGGTATTAAAGGAGGCAAAAAATGTGCCACTAAAAAATCATATATGTGTCAGTGGAAAAAGATTTTCTAGTTGGTGCCACTGTTTAAGAACCCTTATTGATTATTTGTGTGTTATCATTGGAATGTAGGCATTGATGGAACTTATTCAAGGATGTCTTTGGTACCAAGGAAAGAGAGAACCTGGAGACTAGTTGTAGACCTCTCCTTTCTCAATCATTTTGTTAAGATTGCGAAATTCAAAATATTATCCCTTTAAAACTTGTTTACCTCTTATACCCTCCCGCTTCATGATGACATTGGCCCTAAAAGATGCTTATCTTTACATTCAAATTTGAAGGCAATTCAGATTTTTTTTTTTTTTAATTTTCTGAGCGTGGCTTAAATTATCAATTATCTGCCTTATCTCTTAGGTAGTTTACTATGCCAAGGTTATTTAGCTGGTTCCAGTTATTGCTCTCTGCAAGCTTTGATGTATTCACTTCTTTCCACATTTGGATGACTGACGTGTATTTATAGGCACTTTTTCCAGTTGTCAGGATTCCCTGACATGTCATATAATTCCTTCTCAGTCTGGGGTTTCAACTGAACTTATAGAAATCATCTTTCATCCCTTCCCAATTACTGTTTTTTCTGGGATGTCTTCTAGGTTCGTCCCTAGAAAAAGACTTTCTTCCTTTGGACAAGATACAGCAGTACAGGAAAATCTTCCTGGACTTCTCCAGCAAATCTTATCTTTCTGCCAGGGAATTTCCCAGGATTTTAGGTTTCATAGCTTCTATGATTCTCATAATTCCCTTAGCCACACTTCACAGTGGAAGAATTCAGTGATGCTCAGTCTGGATACGCTATCAACATCTATTATCTTTTCAGATTCAAGTATTGCGGTTTGACAGAAGGGAGTTACTCTGGTCAGTGGACTGGTTATCTCTCTGTCCAGGTTACCCCTTCTCCCATTGGTTGCCCTCCAGTATGTCCCAGTAGATACTTTAAACTTTGCATGAGGAGCACTCTCAAAAGGGGTGAAAGTGCAAGGCCTATGGAATTTCAAAGATTGATAGAAGCATAAATGCCAAAGAAATGTTGGCAGTTATCAGTGCTTTAAAGGCTTTAAATCATCTCTGAGCCCAAGGATCTTTAGAAGTTATCACAAACAGCACCTCAGTGTTGTGGTACACAAATAAACAGGTGTACTAGATCTTATCCTTTGTGCGGACTTAATATGATTGCTGGGGAGGTAACAACTCCGCTCAGTCTGACTATTCAGGCTTCTTATATTCCAGTAAAGCATTGTAGCAGACAAGCTAAGCATGACCAGGACAGATCCCTCGAGAATAGAAATTACACCCAGGGTCTTCAAAGAATCGATCTGACTGTGGGGAGTACATCAGATAGATCTGTTTCCTCCTTTTAAAACAGACGGTTAAAGAAATGTTGGTCCAGGACTCCTTGCAAACAGGCCTGGAAGATAGATGTCCTCCCATTCCCTTGGACAGAAATGCTTTTGTATACCTTTCCACTAATGCCCAGTGTTCTTCTAAAGATCCAGAAACTCTCCATAGATTTTGGTGGTGACTTCCTTTTGGCTCAAGCAACAGCAGTTCTTTCTTCTTAAGTTGGTTGAAGGCAGTTACCACAAGCTACCAACAGACTGGATTTACTCACACAAGACAGGGATTGTTTGATACACCTCAGTCTGAAAACACTTCAGCTAACTACCTTGGATGATAACATTTCGATACATTTAAGCACCATTTTCTGAGGATGTGGAGTAGGTATTAAAGGAGGCAACAAATGTGCCGCTAGAAAGTCATATATGTGTCAGTGGAAAAAGAATTTCTAGTTGGTGCCACTGTTTAGTAACCCTTATTGATTATTTGTGTGTGGTGTTCTCCTCTAGCCTCTCTTATTCCTCTATCAAGGTTCATTGGCCATTTCTGCTCCCCACCCTTTTACCTGTTCTCAAGTCAAACAGATTTTGAAGGAGTTTCACATATCCAGCCACTTAGAAAACAGATGGCTTCTCTCTAGGGTCTTAATTTTCCACTTAAAAGTTGACATGTTTTCCACTTTAACCAGATCATCAGGCTGCTTTGAGGTTCTTAACATGGAAAACTGTACTACTTACTTCTTGGGTATATAAAAAACAAATATTTTAGTTGCAAGCTATTATGCTGACTCAGCTTTACCTCTTTTTCCATAAGATCAAGGTTTGGTTGATAACTAATCCTTTTATTCCTGATGTGGTTTCAGAATTTGCTTTAAAACCAGACTGTTGATCTCACTGTATTCTTTTCGGAACATCTGGATGTCCACAGGCAGCTCAGACTTGGACAGAGCAGCTTCAAGAAAAACGATCAAGTTTTTGTCTCCTGTCAGAGTAAGAAAAAACAAGGACAACTGGTGTCAGAGCAGACAATTATAGATGATTAACACACTATTTCACACCATGAAAAGCTTCTTCCAAACTAGGTTAAGGCCCATTCTACCAGGGTTTTGACTTCATCTGTGGCTTTTTGGGAAAGAGTGGGCTCTAGAAGTATCCCATAGGCAGCAACATGGTCCTCTGTGCATACTTTCACAAAGCCTCACAAACCAGATTCTAGGTCCAGAATAGGCTTTGTAAGGACCTTTCTCCTGGGGCTTCTGAATGCTTGAACTCCTTTCTCATCCCAGTATATTTTTAAGCTGTGGCAGTCTACCCATATAGCTTAAGCTACGGTAACTGAACTAAATGCTGAACATAATACAGTTGTGTAAGTAAACTTACCGCAATAGTAGATGTCATAAGATCACTGTTTTACCTCCTCTTTCTAGCCCCCTTTGTTTTTGTATATTTTGCCAAGGCATCGGTGTGTGTGTGTGTTTGTGTGTGTGTGTGTGTGTGCTTGCATGCATGCACGTGTGTGTATGTATCTGTGCATACAATATATATATATATATATATATATATATATATATATATATATATGTGTGCGTGTATATATATATATCTATATATATGTGTGTGTGTATATATATATATATATATATATATATATATATATATATATATATATATATATGGATCTACCTGACTAGATCGACAAGGCAGAACACCGACAACGACTCAGAAGATCGACAAGTCAGAAGACCGACGGAGGAAAACACCGACGCTGAGAACACTGAGATGGGGAAAGGATGTGTAAGTATGCGGTAGTGACGGACGTTAGGGTGCGAGTAAGGTAAGTGTGCGATGTTGACGGCCTGTAGGGATAGGGGTGGGATAAGTGAGTTAGGGTTAGGGCGCGGGTTAGGTAAGGGTGCGAGTAAGGTAAGTGTGCGATGGTGGCGGTCTGTAGGGATAGGGGTGGGATAAGTGAGTTAGGGTTAGGGCGCGGGTTAGGTAAGGGTGCAGTAGTGATATTTTTTGGGTTAGGGGGTTAAGTGAGTTAGTGTTAGGGCGGGTTAGGTGAGTGTCGATAGTGACGGACCTTAGGGTTAGGGTTTCGGTTAGGGTTGTAGATAGTTGTGTATGTAAGGGTTAGTGTTGGTTTGTAAGGATTTTGGTGTGCTTGTGTTGTGTGTGTGGGTTTTGGACAGGGGATTTGTTTTGTTTGTTGTTATGATGTGTCGAGTGTATGAGGTGTCGTGTTTGTGAACTGTCGATTATTTGGTGTCGGTGAAGTTGTTGTCGGTGTTCTGCCTTGTCGATCTAGTCAGGTAGATCCATATATATATATATATATATATATATATATATATATATATATATGTATGTGTGTGTGTGTGTGTGTGTGTATTTTCTTGTGATGTAGTTTCAGTGTTTTTATTTGCTTGTTCCTTTCCTAGTAATTTTTCCTTTCATGGCTCTAGAATCCCTTCTTAAGTCAAGAAATCTGTGAAGCTTTTTTGCACGCAGACTGTTTTATATGGCTCTGCTCGAACCATTGGTAGTGCCGGTGCATGAAAAGTACCCTAAAACTCTGAAACTTGGCCAGTGTTCTTATCCTAGGAAGAATATAATCCATATACTTAAGGCTACTGTGACCATGATTTATTAGAACATTTACTGTTGTGGTAGGTTTACTTAGACAGTTCTACTTTCATTTTGTTAGAATTTTAGCTTCTGATTTTGTAAGTTGCAAAGATTTATTTAGAAAGCCAGGTTCTAAAATCATGTTAGTTAAAATCTGTTTTTATCGAGCAATGTAACAGACTTGTGTAATACAAAGATTTTTTTTTTTAAAACAAAAAACATCTTTATTGAATTATCACTTAAGGCATAGGCAATCATGCATTTTTATAAATGAAAACAAACCATATTGACATATTTTCAATTGCAAACATTGTAATACAAACTAAAGATCATGTTAAGGTGACAGTTTACCAGTAGTACAGGATATGTTGTCTCAACTGTCCACCACCCCGGTCAAATGATTGGCACTGCTTGGAATTCTGTCCATTTGTTGTACTGTTGCAGGGTCCTACTCAAAGAAAGATAATACAGTCTGTGAAGTACTTATGGAATGAGCAGGTTTGAGGCACAAATTTTAACAGTGCAAGGACTCATCTGACATACCTTACAGTATTCTTGGTTAGATTCATAGATTATTACTAGGATAATGACCCAGGGGCCCTTTCCAAGCCTAGCCAAGTTTTCCTGAAAGAATAATGACGTCCTGTACCCAAATAGGACATTGAGGGCCAGGCATTTGTAAACTACCTGTGTTGAAAAGCGACATGGGTGTCAGGCCCAATGTAAATTTCCCATTCCCCATCCACTGGTTTAGATTGTGCTTAAATTGGTTAACGGACGAACTCAGCTTCTCATGGGTGTGAGGCATGTTCCATTTGAGAGGCAGTCTCTGGTACACATATCTGTCTCTCCATCATGTTCTGTTTAATTACAGACAAAATTCGGGTCGTTAGACCTTGTATTTCTGGTACTGTTTGACTTACAAATATGCAGAGAATTCATAAGTGTGGGATTTGTGGATGCCTTGCAAGCCAGGCATAGATCACCCGTCAGCAATCTGTAGGAGACTGAGTAGAGGGAAAGGGCTTTAAGGTGCTCTCTGTAAGGCAGGTTTGTTACTCCTTGTATCTGTTTTGTAAGGAACTTCTGAGGTAGGTCTAGTTCCTGCATATGTCTGGTAAAGTACGTACCGAACGGAGCATTGTACTTTATGATTGGTCTGTGGGATAATGACCTCTTTAAACCTAGATGACATGTCCTTCTTTGTAAGTTGCTCAAAGTAAAAGGATTTCCTTACCACTGTGGCCACATGGTGGTCGAAGGTGAAGCTGCTGTCTACATGTGTACCTTCTGACCACTGGTTCGATTCATAGAGGTGTCTTATCAACATGTCAGCTGGGATGGTTGACTTCCCAAAGGGTACAATTATACATTTCTTAACATTGAGTTTAAGATCGTGGCTGTGGCACCATTTGTTACTCAGAAATAGGCCTTCTTGAAGATTGCTAGTGCCTTCAGGGGAGTCGATGAAAAGCCCCAGCTTGCAATCATCTGCAAACTTAGCCATAAAATTTTGCTCCCACTTAACAGAAATAGATGCCAAAAAGGATTAGGCCCAGTATTGAGCCTAGAGGTACTCTGCTATTGACTGGCCTCTTGGTGGAGGTGACCTCACCTATTTTTATCTCCTGGGTTGTATGTGTGAGCCAGTTGGTTATTCAGTGGATGGTAAATGGGTTTATACCTAATTTATTGAGCTTGTCTATAATGCCTGACTGGGGTATTGTATCAAATGCCTTGGCAAGATTGAGGTAAGCTGTGTGCAGTCTTGTCATCATCCATTGCTTTGGTGACCCTCTCAAAGTAGTCCACCAGATTTAGTAGACACAGACTTCCTTTAACAAAGCAGAACTGTGTTGGGTCCATCATTTGCAAGTTAACTATGTCCTCAGTTATCATGTTCATGATGATTCTTTCTATTGCCTTACATATGTGACTGTTTTTTCTTATGGGCTTGTAATTACCCAGATCTGTCATTGGACCTCCTTTGTGCAGGGGAATGACTGTAGCTATATTCCACTCCTTGGGCAAAAAAAAACTGACAGTAGGCTGCAGATGAAAAATGATTCAAATGGACCAGAAAGGTCATGTTTCATGTTGTTTAATAAACATCCTGGGATGTTATAGGGGCTCATTGATGCAGCGTATTTGGCCTTGGAAAGTGTATTAAAGACCTGTTCCCTAGTAAAGGTTTGGGGGATTGTGGCATGTGGTATTTCCTTTGGACTATCAGTAGGGAGTTGGGGAAGAAATTTGAGCTGAACCTTTCAACCAAAAGGTTGGCAGTGACCTCCAATTCAGTATAGATGATACGGTCTGTGCATTGTTCTTATTTCCCTTGAAGTTGTGAACATAGCTGTAGAAAATGTTTTGGTGGTTCTGTGCCTAAGAAGCTATTTTTTTCTTCTAATTTAGCCTTTGAAGTATTAATTAAACCTCTTAGCTGCCTGTTTAGATTGGTCAGGAGGTTTTTATATGTTGGGCTTTGTTCCTCCTATGCTTGGCCAAGATTTTTTTTTCTTTTGTTGTTTGATATCATGCTTCCCCCAGGGTGGCTTGTCTTCTGAGTTTGTCTTATTCTTAATAGGAGTGGGCACAGCTCTCTCTTTACAGCTATCAATATGGTTGTACAGGGATTTTGTAAATAGCTCAGAGCATGCTATGGTGTTTACTGGGTTTGGAGGTGCTTGAAATTTAGCCAGGGTGTCGCTTAGTAGAGAGAGAGTTTGTTTGGTATTAATGAAGTTAAGGAATCTCTGACCTTGTGCATTAGAAGTGGTATAGGATTCCCAATTTATAGAGGATAGTTGAGATCCCTCATGAAGATAATATTGGGTTGAACAGTGAAGGAGTCAAGTTCATTGAGATAGTACAGGTTTCCTGGGACAGGGAGGGGGATCTACAGGTTTCAAGGATATGGTACGAGACCCTGTTTATGGTGAGTTTACACATGTTTGAGTTCTAGTGGGTTATGCATGTTAGCTAGTCTGGATGTAAGGTTATTTTTAATGTAGACTGAAACTCCTCCATCTTTAGTTCCCTCCTGTGCAGTAACTGGTCTAAAGGTATGAAAGGCATTATAACATTGCACTGCCAGTGTACTCTCCATGACTTTGAACAATATCTGTGTTACCACCAGATTTGTCCACTCTCCAGGGAGAGGACAGTTTGCAGGGAGTATAGTTTCTTGTTAAGACTTCTAGCATTGAGCAGTGCTACCTTCAGATATTCCTTCGTAGGTTCAATTAAGTTGGGAGGTTTATCAGTTTGGCATTGCCTAAAAAAAGACACTGCGGGGTGTAAAAGATCTTTGCCAATATCTGAAAGCCTAGAGGGGATAAGTGCAGACCATCCCTGGCAAAGCAATGTGGTCTGTCAACCATGACCTCCCAGGCCATCAAATATTGTACCCCCGTGGATTGACACCAGAAGCTAAGCCAGTTGTTAAAATCCAATCATTTTCCCTTGGTAATATGGCATCATCCTTGGAGATGGTAGTATGCTGCTCAGTACCAGGCTTATACCTGCCTGAGATGCATAGTAAAAGAGCTCGATCATTTCTGATGTCATGCAGTCAAGGGAGGTACATCTCAGGGGATCAACACCTACTTGGACTATGACAGAGTCATACTGATACCTGTGGTTCAATGACCTGATTGTCTGTGTGATTTGATTGATCCTAGCCCCAGAAAGGCAGCTAACTGCAACTCTCTCCTTACTCAGTCTGGTGAGGGAGTCATTGGTGTGCCTCACTATAGAATCACCAATGACCAGAAAGCTTGGCTATGCGCTGATTTGCCTTAAGGGCTTAGTAGTAGAGGCACTGGATACAGTGCAACTAAGTGTAACTGTGGGTGGAGTTTTTAACGGAGTGTTTACGTGATGGCTGAGGACCGTTTTTTTTTTATTGTGTTGTGCAAGGATGTCTTAGTGCTTTGTGAAGGTTACCTGTAAGTGCCTCAGCATAAGTAGCTTTATGTGTGGGGTCTTTACCCTCTGCAGTAGATGTGGTGCAAGTGTTACTGACAACTTCTGTAGGATTAGTTTTGGTTGTATGAGAGAGTTTTGCCTCCAGCGTTGGTGTATTTACCCCTCTTGCATACTTTACCTGTTTTATTAAAAATAAGTGGGGTTTCATTGTACATGAAGTAGTTGCTACAGTGACACAGAATACCCATCTCAACCAGATTGGCCACAGAGAGAGAGAGAGAGAGAGAGAGAGGTGGGAATTGCATATTCATGGCTGCTGATCTACCTGGGAAGAATTAAGGGAAATTTAAATACTGAATAGGTCAAGAACACAAGGAACTTTATGAGCAATGCTCCGCTTTGTGCAGACTAGATGCTCTAGTAGTTAAAATGATCTGTCTAGACAGTAAGGGCATTGTGACGACCCACCACTGCCAAACAGTAATCAAGTAGCCTCAATCCTCGCTACTGGTAGCAGTGGGGGACATTCACTGAGAGGATAACAGGTGCACACAGTGTTTTCAGATGCAGCTGTCTGCATCTGTTGCAGTTTCCCTTAACAGCACACAGAGACCACAGTCGGTCCTGGGCTGGTTTCTCCCTCTTCCTCCAGATCCCCAGTAACTCTCTCTACTGACACAGCTATAGAGCTGAGATTTCAGCTGAGTGAGCAAGCCAAGACCTCCAGCACCCTCTCTGTCCAACCAGTGCTTCATATCCTTGCTCAAGCTGACACACACATTCTTTGAGGTATGATTTACACACACACACACACACACACGGGAAAGGCTGGCAAAGGTTTACTAGTTATTCCCCTTTCAACCCAGACTATAAGGTAGTTACCACTGCCACCAGTAACTCCTTATCAGCTACTTTAGGGCCCTTAGCAAAGGGTATCCAATTTTACTGTGTAATATAAATATTAATGCAAATGATAGTTTGACCAAGAGCAAGGCTATTAGGATTGGCCCACACAGTGTCACCAAATAAATATGCAAGTACTCTCAAAACTTAAATATCTCTGCACATATCAGCCACAATGAAAGGTTTGAATACATTTAATAATAAATAGTGAAAGAACAAGACAATACTAAATATATATTCACCGTGACATCAGAGCTCAAACCCACTGGAAATATTTAAAATAACATTGCAGTACGGGCTCACACAAATAATGAAAAACATCTAAACTAAGCTTTACTATATTCCTTACTGAATTAAAGAGAATTACACTGTTTCCTAGAAGCTTACTATTAGAGCAAGGCAAATGTGTGGTGAATGGTCAGGTCCAAGACAGAATACAGAATGCTCTGTCTCACTAAGAGACTTCTCAAAATAATATCTGAAATATTACTGCTGGGATAGCTTGCAGAATGACATCTCTTCTTGTCATCTGACTTTTAGTTCCCAGCAAAACCTCCACTGCTGAAGCTGGCAGTATTTAGCATCTGCCTGTAAAAATACTCATACAAGGGCTTTTGCTCCGATCTTTGGCAGATGCTGGAAGTTATAAAGCAATTACATTCCTTCATGCTTCCAAAGTAGCAATTAGTTCACCCTAAAGACAATACAGAAAGCTTCCTAGTACAGACTTTATGTCTCTAGTTATACTGAAACATCTTTATGGCGTAGCCTATAAAGTAATTTAGTTTCAGATATTTTTCTGAAGTTTGCTGGACTGAGGTTAACCTCCTGTATTCCAGTTTCCACTGTTAACATATATACATTTAAACAGTTACAATAGTGCATGTACATTTCTTTTCTCTTCCAGTAGGGCACACTGTTATATAAGTTTGATATTCACAAATGACATATAATTGTTTACAAAATTCTAGCTAGCTGTGCTGGGAGTACCTTCTTTTGTCACACTTCTTCCCCCTTTCAAATACTCGAGCTAGTTTTCAAGTGAACCTTGAGAAATGTTGCTCGAGAAGGATGAGCCTGTCTGGGAGTACATTACTTCATACCCTGTCTTGAGATCCCAGCTGCTTTGGCATTACTGACCCTAGTATAGTGCTACACTGTCATATATGCCTGCATCCCTATAGGCTCTACCATAGTAAGTTGGAATTTTGCTAGCTGGCTCCCTGTAGCCGTACATCCCCCTCAGACTTCTCCTGCCTCCTACTGCAGATGCTTAGCATGAGGGCCTCTCTATCATGGTAAGATTTCATCATGCTAGCATGGTACAGTTTGTGCCCCTGCCTCCTGCCAAACAGTTCTACCATATAGTTAACATCACTGACCTTCCTTACCACTTTGAAGGGTCCCTCCCAAGCTGCCTGCACCTTGTTGTGTCTGACAGGAATTGGAACCATAACCTGCTGCCCCACAGCATACTCTCTGGCTCATGCATTCCTGTCATACTAGACCCTCTTCTGCTGTTGGGCTCCTGCCAGGCTCTCCTGGGCCAAGCCTATGAGTTCCCTGAGCCTTGTCCTGAGGTTTAGGATATGTGCCACAACAGACTCCTTGTGTGATTTGCACTCATTCTGGCACTCTTCACGAATCAAATATAGAGGTCCCCTCCCCCTATGCCCATACAGCAACTCAAAAGTTGAGAAACCTGTGGATTCCTGGGACACCTCTCTGTAAGCAAATAACAGATGGGGCAGATATTTGTCCCACTCTGTCTTAAACTGGTCTACAAATGCCTGTAGCATGGTCTTTAGTGTAGAGTTTAACCTGTCTACAGAACATTAATCTGGGGATGATAGGGGGTGGTCTTTCACCCCACAGCACTCCCACGGACAAGCCAGCAGGTCTGACATGAAATTGGCACCTCTGTCAGTCAGTATTTATTTTGGGAAACCTACTATGCTGAAAATCTCTAACAAAGCATTTGTCACTTTTTCTGCCTTGATGGAGGACAGAGCCACCACTTCAGGGTATCTGGTAGCATAATCTACTACCACTAGGATATACTTCTTCCCTGTGGAACTTGGGGTACTCAGAAGCCCCTCAGTATCCATAGCTACCCTCTGAAATGGCTCCTCAATCACAGGCAAAGG
This sequence comes from Protopterus annectens, assembly GCF_019279795.1. NCBI lineage: Eukaryota > Metazoa > Chordata > Ceratodontiformes > Protopteridae > Protopterus > Protopterus annectens. The sequence goes on along the minus strand of NC_056746.1, from coordinate 184,735,236 downwards.
CATCAAAGGAGCTTTCCCCGTGTCTCCTGCCTTGTCTACTTTTTGACACTGCTTACAGGTCCTGCAGTACCTTGTTACATCCATGGAAATCCCAAGCCAATAATAATTCTGCATAATATATCTATTGATACACTTTATGCCTATATGACCTGCAAACGGAGTATCATGGGCTATGGCTAGAAGTGCCAGACGGTAGGCTATGGGCAATACCCATGTTTTTTCTTACCCTTTAGCCCTCCCTCAGGAGTCCACTCTCTATACAGTAACCCTTTGCCCCATTGTACAGATTCCCCCTTTACTTGGGAATCAGTTGCCTTCCTAGCTACCTTCCTCAAGCCTTGTAACATAAGGTCTAAAAGCTGAGGCTGTCTCAATTCTCTCTTTGTAATCCTTCCCAGCTCCCCTTCCACAGGAAGTCTGAAGTCCTCGGACAGCAGTTCCTCACTGTCAGCCTAGGTACTACTACTCACTTCTGCCCTTGCAGTCACTCTGTCCAAGGGAACATCAGTACCCACCAGCAGATGTGGCTGACCTTCAGTGTCACTGCAACAGGGTAGCTCCCTCCCTGTAGTAGCCACCTCACCAGTTCTGGCTTCAAGTGTGTGGTCTGTCTGGTTCCCTCCAGGCTACCATACCCACATGCCTGTTTCAAAGCCTGATTGCATGTAACTGCATGCACCCAAGGTACTGCATTATCAGAATCATTATCAGAATAATTCCCTATCCAGGACATATGCAAGGATATCCTCAAACACACCTACTTGCTTGTTTCCTTTTCCACCCTCCCAGTCAAGTTGAACCGTAGCCAAAGGTATTTGGAATGGGGTCCCTCCTAAAGCTCTGACTGGAGTAGACTGCCCAAGCAAGTAGTATTCCTCTTTAACCATAGCAGGCTTCACAGTGGTTAGGTCAGAGGCTGTGTCTGTCTTAGCAGTGGCCTGTTTCCCATCTACTAAGATAGGATATAATCTTTTGTGGTAGTTTGGTACCCTTGTTGTCTCCAGACAACTTACCACTGGCATTCTGTTATTCCCACTTGCTGGCTCCCCTACCTTTTGTTCCCCACCTGGCCTCCCTGGACATCTCTATGCTACATGTCCCCACTGGTTACATTTAAAACATTTAACCCTTGATCCTGGCTATGTACCTGAACTAGTGGCTTCCCATAATACTAGTGGCTTCTGTTGGGGTGGTTTAGGCTGCCCACCATGGGTTCCTTTATAGATGCCCTGTTTGCTAGGTATAGATCTCTCTTTTTCTCCCATCTCATCTACGGTGTTGCATTCTTTATCTGCCAACCAGATTTTCATGTCCTCAGGAAAAGTGCTAAGGGCTTGTTCCCTCACCAAAAGATGAAAATAAGCATTGAACTCCGCAATATAATCGCACACACTTTCATCTGCCTTGCGTCTATATCTCACAAAACTTTTTCCTATAAGCTTCAGGTGTTAACTTAAAACACTCTAATAAAAATTTTTTAACTGTATTATAATTTAAGCAATCAGCATCAGACAATTTCGAAACAGCAGTTACAGCTTTACCATAGAGTAAGGGGGTCAGGAACCGTACCCAGAGCTCTTGGTCAACATTATACTCTTTACATACCCTTTCAAACATATGAGTAAAACTATCAAAATTATCATACTCTGTAAATTGTCAAAGAAATTTACTGACCTTTATTGCTTTCTGGGGCTCAATTACTTCCTTCCCCAATTACCTCCATGAACCTGGAGGAGAGTCAGCATCTCTTGTTCATGTTGCCTCTGCCTCTCATTTTCTTCAGCCTCCAAATATCTCTGTCTCTCTGCTGATTCTAATTCCATCTGTTTCTCCTTTTCTTCAGCCTCCAAACCCCGCAGTCTCTGTTGATTCTCGTTCCAACTGTTTGGCCTCCAGTTCAAGTCTCTTTAACTCCAGCCAAATTTTGAAGTCCTCTGAGGCAAAGTTGAACTGTCCATTTTCTGAGAGTTGCACATCCCTAAGGCCAGTCTGGTTGTCCTCCTGGTTGCTGGTTTGTGATGCAGCTATGACTAAGGCTGCTATAATTTCTGCTTTAGTCAGGTTGGCGTACACCAGTCCTTTGGCTTGGAACATTTCAGCCAGCTGGCTCCTTGTCATCTTGCCAAAATTGTCTGCCGACATCCTTGCCTGCCCTCCCTAACTGAGCTAAAAAAAATAAATAAAACTATTGTGATGCGAAACACATATCTGCTGTGTGGCTGCTTGAGAGTACAAACACCTTCTTTAGTGACCACTGTTTACAGGCTACAAGAGTTCAATATCCACACCACTGAATCCCAGTATATGATGTGGTGATCCCATATTACTGCTGGGATAGCTTGCAGAATGACATCACTTCTTGTCATCTGACTTCTGGTTCCCAGGCAAAACCCCCACTGCTGAAGCTGGCAGTAATTAGCATCTACCTGTAAAAATACTCATACAAGGGTTTTGCTCAGATCTTTGGCAGATGCTAGAAGTCATAAAACAATTACATTCCTTCATGCTTCCAAAGTAGCAATTAGTTCACCCTAAAGACAATGCAGAAAGCTTCCTAGTACAGACTTTGTGTCTAGCTGCATTTAAACATCTTTATGGGATAGCCTATAAAGTAATTTAATTTCAGATATTTTTCTAAAGTTGGCTGGACTCAGGTTAATCTCTTGTATTCCAATTTCCACTGTTAAAAATGTTACATTTAAAAAAGCGCAAAGATAAAGACAGAGACAGGCCGCTGAGGTCCAAAACTGACGACGACGCTTCTCCTAAGCCAGTCGCCAGTTCGCCAGTACTCAGTGAGGCACTTTCGCAGCCCCTGATACTCGCTACTTCTGATTCGCAGGCCTCTACTGAGACCTATTCGTAGTCCGGTATTGCGTGAGATGCTTCAACTATGGAACCCACGGATGTCTCTACCTTGGATTGGTCCGGAGCCGCTGTGCAGGTACTGGCTTCTGAGGGTGTATACAGGCCTACGGGCTTTCATATTAAACCGAGGCCTCCTTCTTCACTTAGGCCTAAATCTCGAACCATGCCTAAAAAAACGACGCCCAGGCCACATGCTCAGGCCTCTATGTCTAAAAAACAAATGATAAGAATGGCTGAAGATCTAATAACTCTAATCAGGGGTAGCCAATCCCCCTATCCAAGAGGCCTAGGACTGAAGTTGTTTATGAATCTTCTGACCAGGATTCTGTTTTTTCTGATTCTTCTGATGATCTGGATTTGCCCTTATCTACTTATGAGGATTCTGATGCAGAGGACTCCATTCCCCCTGCTTCCCCTCCAGAGGATTTTTCTTTTGAGGAAACCTTACATACTGTAAGGGAGCATTTCAGCTGGGAAAGCTAGGATTTTTCTGATTCAAAAAAGAGGCTTAGGGATTTCTTACTCCTACCTCAGCATAGGCCTTTAGCTATACCTCCTGGACTAGACATTGTTGATGCTTTTTCGGAATCTAGCTTGACCCCTGATTCCTTGCCTCCTGCTCCCAGAAAACCTGACCGATACTACAGGATTCCCGAGTCACACAAGTTCCTTTTTAAAAATCCTATTGCGGATCCAGAGACTATTTCACAGGGGCCCCAGGGTATTAAGGCTTCTACTGTGAAAAATCCTACCCCTTCTGATAGAGACTCCAGGACGCTGGACAGATGGGGTAAGAAGGTTTACACTTCTGCAACCTTGGCCATTAGGGCTTTAAACTGCCAGTTTCATATGTTAAAGTATCAGCAACATGTTATTGGATTGCTTAAACAGAAAACAATGTTGGTTCCTGACTGTGTGGAAAATAAAGAATTACAGGATTTAATGCATTCTGCTGAACAAGTTGGAAAACATACTTTGCAATGTGGTTTTGATTCATTAGAGGCCTCTTGCAGGACTGCTGTTACTGGGTCTGTGCTCAGAAGACATGCCTGGCTAAAGGAGCAGTCTTTGCCTTATGTTAAAGCTAAATTGTTGGATGCTGCCTTAAATCAGGACAGCCTGTTTGGCAACAAGGCTGAGGAAGTTCTTAAAAAGATGGAAGATAAAGCTAAATCTATGCAAACTGTTAAAGATTTCTTACAAGTTCAGCCTCCTAGATTTAGTAGGCAGTGGCCCTCTAAGAATTGGTCCTTTCAAGCCCCTTCCAGGTCTTCTCAAGCCAAACTCAGACACAGCAAAAACCCAGGTTTCAGTCCCAGGGTACACACAGGACTAAGCAGTGGGGGCCCTCCACTTCCAAATCTGAGAGTAATAAGACTCCCTCTATGGTAAACTGTCTCAGTTACTTCCTTTTAATATTTCCAAGCACTTATCAACTGACTGCCCCTTTGGGGGGAAGGATTGCTCTTCATGCAAAGAACTGGGAACTCATTAACCAGGACAAATGGGTTTTAAATGTGGTGTCCCAGGGATACAGATTTCACTTCCACACGTTGCCAACACTAAGCGGGTGGCCGGACCTACCCCCAAATCAGTGGGCAGAGGCCCAAAAACAAGTACTTTCTCTCTTAAGCATGGGGGCTATTCAACTGGTACCAGAAGAGGAAGAGGAAAAGGGACAAGGTTTCTACTCGAGACTTTTCCTGGTACCCAGAAAAGACAATTCATGGCATCCTATCCTGGACCTGTCTACTCTAAACACCTTTTTGGAGATTCCAAAATTCAAGAAGCTGACTCTTCACCAATTACTTCCTATGCTAAGCAAAGATGCCTGGTTGGCAACACTAGATCTAAAAGAAGCATACCTGCACATCCCAATCAGGAAATCTTGCAGAAGATACCTACTCTTCAAAGTTCTCTGCACTGCCCTTTGGCTTATCTACTGTGCCCAGGGTATTCACAAAGTGCCTAGCTCCAGTTATTGCATTTTGCAGGCAAAGAAATATTCAAATATACCCTTACCTGGACGATTGTCTAATTCAGGCAGAAAGCCAGGACATACTTTTGAATCATCTGGCCTTTGTACAAAGGGTACTAACTTGTCTGGGGTATACCATAAACGAAAAGAAATCACACCTGGTACCCTGTCAACAAATTTTATTCTTGGGAGCAAGCTTGAATACAACTTCCCAGATAGCTTACCTCACGCCAGAGAAACAAATTCATTTAACAACCTACTTCAAACAAGTGGCCACAAAAACCCTGCTGTCTGTAAGACAAATACGGCAAGCTTTGGGGTTCATGGCCTCCTGCATTCTTCTAATTCTATATGCAAGACTGCATATGAGGAAACTACAGTGGTATCTAAAAAGCCTATGGTGTAAACGTTCTCAGAATCTAGAAGCAATGATTCCTATCATACCTTGCCTACGCCTAGAATTCCTTTGGTGGGCAGAGGCCTGCCACCAAAACAAGGGACTACCTTTCACACCACACCCTGCCGCCCAAACTTTAACAGCGGATGCATTAGACTATGCATGGGGGGCTCACCTGGCAGGGAAGTGCATTCAGGGCAAATGGAGCCCAAGTCAAATGCACCTGCATATCAATCAAAAAGAAATGTTAGCTGTACAGAATGCTCTGACAGCCTTCAAAGGACCACATTCTTCCAGGACAACTTATGGTAAAGACGGACAACACCACTGTTATGTGGTACATAAACAAGCAGGGAGGTACACATTCTTACTCCCTCTGCAGACTAACCATGGCATTGTGGAACACAGCCTTGAGCTACCAAGTGCACCTACAAGCTAAATACACTGGCAGACAGACTAAGCAGAAAAATCATGGACCCACACGAGTGGAAACTGGAACCAAGGATTTTCAACATGTTGACAAGCAAATGGGGGAGCCCAGATATAGACCTGTTTGCCTCTCCCCAGAACTACCAATTGGACAAATTTTGCTCAAGGACTCCCCACAAACAAACCTGGAAAGTGGATGCTCTGTCCTTCAGCTGGAAAAACCTATCAGTCTATGCCTCTGCCTCTGCTCTCCAAAGTACTACTAAAAATCAAACAGGACAAACCCAAGGATGATTTTGATTGCTCCAGACTGGCCGTGATAACACTGGTACCCCCCCCCCCCCCTGCACAGTGTGTCATGGTTATCCCCATGGCACCTGCCTCAGACTCCTTCCCTGTTGTCTCAGCAGGAGAACCAGATTCTGCACCCTCAGCTTCTAACACTGAACCTTGCAGCCTGGCTAATTACATAATCTCTCCTTTACCATCCCTCAGTAAATCTGTGATGGATATCATTTTAGAGCTGAAAAATGGAAAAGATTCTGTGCCTGGAACCAGTCTCAAGGGATGAGCACAGCAGCACCCAATATACCTTAGATTTTACAATACTTAACTGAGATGCTTCACAAGGTCCTGTCTTTTTCCTCCATTAAAATCCACGCCTCAGCCATTTCAGCTCATTATAACACAGAACCTCCCCTTTTCTCCCATCCACTGCTCAAGCAGTTCCTCAGAGGGGCCAAAAATTTGAGACCACCCAGGAGAGTTCCAACCCCAGCCTGGGACCTTTGTTTTGGAGAAACGCACCCTACCTCCTTTCGAGCCAGCTGCTACTGCACACTTAAAATTTCTTTCTTGGAAAACAGCTTTCCTTTTAGCAATCACTTCAGCTAGAAAGGTATCTGAATTACAGACCCTTATGACAGTGGAGCCTTTCATCATCTTTCATGCGGACAGGGTGTCCCACAGAACCAGTCCATCCTTCATGCCCAAGGTGGTATCCAGTGTGGCTTTTAATCAGTCCATTCATTTGCCAACCTTCTTTCCCAATCCACAGAACAAAGGGGAACGGATACTGCACTCCTTAGATGTGCACAGACAACTTAGATTCTACTTGGACAGGACTTAACCTCAAAGAAAATCTGAACATCTGCTGGTGGCATTTGCTGCAGGGTCAGAGGGGAAGACTATTTCAAAGCAAACCATTTCTAAATGGATAGGCCATTGTATTCATTTCTGCTATAAGCACCATGGAAAACCTATCCCCAGGGGAACAGACCTCATGCCACCAGGGCTGCATCTACCTCTACAACCTTTCTCAGAGGCGTCCCTACCAGGGACATCCTAAAAGCTGCTACCTGGAGTTCTGTACATACTTTCACCAAGCATTATCATTTGCCAATTTTCTCTAAATCCAGAGCTGGCTTTGCCACTGCAGTCTTGCAGGGCCTTATAGCTGGTCCTAATGCTATCTAAATTTCTCCTCCCAACCATAGCTTTGGGAATCTACCCAAATGTAATGACTGCAACAGTGAAACACTGAGAACATAGTACAGTTGTGTACACTTACCATAAATGTAGATGTTTGAGTCTATTCACTGTTACCCTCCCTCCAGTCCCCTAACTTCTTTTGGCTATACCTCTACTTTCCTTTACTATGCTTAAAAGCCTTTTTGGTGTATTTGCTTTTTTGTTGCAGGTATATCATTGTAATTTTATATTTAATTGCTCCCCATTAGGGGGGCACCTGACATCTGGGGCAAGAAAAACTGATGTAATGGTGTCTGCTGCAGGTTTTATACCCCTGGCGACCTGACGTCATGGAAGAAGGGACAGCAACTGACGCAGGACCCAAGACTTTGTTAATCAGGCCGACTGAGGGCTACCTGCAAGCAGATAACCCAAATGTAATGACTGCAACAGTGAATACACTTGAACATCTACATTTATGGTAAGTGTACACAACTGTACTTTCTCTTTCAGTAGGGCACACTGTGGATACATTTTAAACACGGCACTTTACAAATACCTTTTCAACACATCTGTACAGAACAGTTTGATATACACATGACACAGAGTTCTAATGAATTTGTAGCACAAGCATCTTATATGATATATAGTTCTAATACATTTGTAACACCAGCATCTTATGTAAATTAGTTTGATATTCACAAATGACATATACTTATTTACAAAATTCCAGCTAGCTGTGCTGGCAGTACCTCCTTTTGCCGCAGGTATTTTAAGGGAAACTTGCACTGTGAGAGATTGGCATATACATAGATTACAAGGGGGAATTATGCTGCGAGATAACTGAGTCTATACACAGATCACTGCTAGGCACTGCTGCACATCGAGCAGCAGTTGTAAGACTGTAAAAAAGGTCGGAAAGGTCAGATAGTGAAGACAGAAACACTCAGTTAATGCAGCTGTGACAAAAACAATGCAATAAACAAGTTGTTTAAACAGTGGATATGGTAATGTAAGTCTTAGCTTGCTCTTGGGTTAAGAGACAAGTGTTGTGCAACTGCAGTGCTTAAACAGCACAGGAGATTTGATAAACAAAGAAACACAACGCCCTGTGGCCAGTCAAAAACAGCACACACTTATTTCCTTTACACAGTCCTGAGCCAGAAAATTACTCCGGTCCCCTCTATTCTTACTAATGTGTAACCAAGGCAATTCTAACTAAAGACTGTTAAAAAAAAGTCCAGATATTCAACACAGAAACACTCAATTAATGGAGCTGTGACAAAAAATAATGTGAAAAACAACTGTGAAATAGTGGTTTTGTTAATGTAAATTGTAGTTTTGTAGGGTTTAGCAGAAACCAGCAGCACTCTTCTCAAGTAGCATGATCACCAAACATTGCCATATGTGTGGGGCTCAAAGATTATGAGCCAAGTGGAGATTCAATATGTCACAAACAATGCTCTGTGGCCAATAAATACAACAGACTCTTCATTACTTTACACAATCCCGGGCCAGAAAACGACTCGGGTCCCCTTTATTCTCACTAAAGTGGAACCAAGACAGTTCTAATAAAAGACTGTAAAACGTCAAAAAATACAGATATTCAACACAGAAACACTCAGTTAATGCAGCAAAAAACAAGTGCTGAAGCAGTGGATATGATATTTTAAGTCCTAGCTTTTGGAGAGTTTAGCAGACACCAGGTATTCTGTCCTGACCTCTGCAGCATATACACAAAAGCTGAATTTGCTGAGCATTACACTTAGCTGTTTGTAACTTTCTCTCCTTAAGGACCGAAGGTGACATGGTATGATGTTCATCATGTTTCACTGTTGTAGTCATTACAATTGAGTTATCCTGCTGGCAGGCTACCCGCAGTTAGCCCGAGTTCCAAAGTCTAGGTCCGGCATTGGCTGCTGTCACCTCCTCCTTGACGTCAGTGCGCCAGGGATATAAAAGATGCAGCCAACGCCATTTTCTTCCGTCTTTCTTGCCGCGCGGTACCCGAAGCAAAAGCAGTTCGCAAGTACCGGTCGGCCGACTCCTGAGATTTTCAAATTCGAATCTCAGATCCGAAGTCTTCATTAAAGCTTAGTACCCCGTTGGGGAAACTTTTTTCTTGCTCCAGACCGATGTCAGAAAAAGTTAATAATTGTATTTCTTGTGGGAAGCAAATACCTCATAAGGATTTTCATTCTTACTGTATTCCTTGCCTAGGCCCTGACCACGACGTTGCTAGTTGTCGGCTTTGTGCTGGATTTAACCAATGCACTATAAAGCGTCAGAATGATTTTGCATTTCATTACTTTGGCAGAAGATTCAATTATATAATGCCGTCGGAACAGCCGGCTACCGGAGTTTATAAAAAACGCAAAGAAAAAGAAAAGGACAGGCATCCGAGGTCCAAAACAGACGACGAGGCTTCTGTTAGGCCGGTCGCCGGTTCTCAGTGCGGTGCTGTTGCAGCCCCTGATGCCCGCGCTACCTCAGAGCCACAGGCTGCTTCCGACTCCCATGTGGAGCCGACTAGGCCGCTGGATACTCAAGGTATTGGACACTTGGAAACTATTCCCTCAGATGGGTCCGAAGCCGCTGAGCAGGCATCGGCTTCTGAGGGTGTTTTCAGGCCTACACAGTTATATGTAAAGCCATCTTCAGCTTCAAAGGCAAAGAATAAAGCAGCTCTAAAGACAAAGAAACAAGTACAGCATTCTCCTGGACAGGCCTCCATGCCTAAAAATCAGATGCTTAAAATGGCCGAAGACCTAATTACTTTGATCAGGGGTTCCCATCCCCCTCCTGATAAGAGACCTAAGCAAGAGATAGAATATGAATCTTCAGATCAGGTTTCCATTTCTTCTGATTCCTCTTCTGAACAGGAATATTCCCTTCCTCCCTATGATGATTCTGATGCTGAAGAATCTATCCCTTCAGCCTCACCTCCTGAGGATTATTCTTTTGGGGAGACCCTGCATACTATGAGGGAGCATTTCCACTGGGAGAGCCAAGATTACTCAGAATTCAAGAAAAGGCTCAGAGATTTCCTTTTATTACCCCAGCACAGGCCCCTTGCTATTCCTCCTGTTTTAGACATTGTAGATGATGTATTTTCAGAGTCTGGTCTGTCTCCTGACTCTTTACCACCAGTTCCTGTTAAGCCAGACAGATACTACAGGGTTCGTGATTCTCATAAATTTCTTTACAAAAACCCTGCTGCTGACCCAGAAACTATTTCTTAGGGTCCCAAGGAGGGTCAAGGCTTCCACTGCAAAAAACCCTCTCTGATAGGGATTCAAGGGCCCTGGACAGATGGGGGAAAAAGATTTATACTTCTGTTACCTTGGCTATAAGAGCTTTAAGTTGTCAGTTTCATATGCTTAAATATCAGCAATATCTTATGTCACTGCTTAAACAGAAAATGTTGACAAATTAGAATGTGCAGAAAACAAGGAAATGCAGGATTTATTGCATGCAGCTGAACAAGTGGGAAAGCATACTTTGCAATGTGGTTTTGATTCTCTAGAGGCCTCCTGCAGAGACGCAGTTACAGGTTCTGTCATTAGGAGGCATGCTTGGTTAAAAGAACAGAATCTGCCCGTTCATGTTAAAGCAAAACTATTAGATGCTCCATTACAACATGATACCTTGTTTGGTGTTAAAGCAGAAAAGGTGTTGAAGAAAATGGAGGACAAAGCTAAATCTATGCAAACAGTGAAGGATTTCTTACAGGTACAGCCTCCCAGATTTAGCTGGAGCTGGCCTACAAAGAATTGGTACTTTCCAGTGTCAGACAGGCCACAAAGAGGCAGATACAGATGCCTCAGAGGCAGTTCACAGCCCTAAGGCTCATACAGGCCTAAACAATGGTGTGCTTCTACCTCCAAAAACGGAGAGGAAAATCACAGCCATACAGGAAACAGTCTGAATGACTTTCCCCTGCCAGCACCAAGCACTTATCTTCTGACAGCTCCTTTGGGGGAGAAACTAGCACTTTTTTCACAAAATTGGCACATGATCACCCAGGACAAATGGGTTTTAAATATCATATCTCAAGGCTACAGGTTCCCCTTTCACACTCTGCCAAGGCCAGACGGTATGCCAGACCTGCCACACAATCAATGGGCAGAGGCACAAAAACAAGTTTCATCCCTCATGGACATGAGAGCCATTCAGCAAGTACCACAGCAAGAGCAGGGACAAGGATTTTACTCAAGGCTATTCTTGGTACCCATAAAGGACAAAGCCTGGAGACCAATACTGGACCTGTCTATCCTAAACACATTCCTGGATATTCCAAAATTCAAAATGTTAACTCTGCAGCAGCTTCTGCCCATGCTGGGCAAGAAAGCTGGCTTGTGACGTTAGACCTAAAAGAGGCATACCTGCATGTCCCAATCAAACAATCATGCAGAAGATACCTCAGATTTATAGCTGGCTCAATGCACTACCAATTCTCTGCACTGCCCTTTGGCTTATCTACTGCACCCAGGGTCTTCACAAAATGCCTGGCACCAGTAATTGCATTTTGCAGACAATGAGAAATACAAATATATCCTTACTTGGACGACTGCCTTATTCAAGCAGAGAACAAGGACATCCTACTACAGCATCTGGCGTTTGTAAAAAGATTACTAACAGGTCTAGGGTATGCAGTAAACGAAAGGAAATCAAAGCTCGTACCCTCTCAAGAGATAATATTCCTGGGTGCAAGCTTAAATACAACTGCCCAGATGGCTTATCGCACGCCAGACAAACACAGACAACTGATTACTTATTTCAAAATGTTGGCAACAAAGACCCAGTTATCTGCAAGAAAAATTCTGCAGGCTTTGGGCTTCATGGCATCCTGCATACTGCTAATTCCATATGCAAGACTGCATATGAGGAAACTTCAATGGTATCTGAAAAGTGTTTTGACTCAACATTGCCACAGCCTGGAAACAATAATTACCCTCATTCCCTGCCTGCAACAGGAGTTTCGATGGTGGGCAAAAGCCTGTCACCTCAACACGGGACAGCTATTCACCTTACCCACAGCCAGACAGACATTGACAACAGGTGCATCAGATTATGCCTGGAGGGCCCATATGGCAGGAAGATGTATTCAGGGCACATGGTCCGCAAGTCAAATGCATCTACATATCCATCAAAAAGAGATGCTAGCTGTTCAGAATACCCTGACAGCCTTCAAGGATCAACTTCATCCAGGACAACTACTGATAAAGACGGACAATACTACAGTCATGTGGTACATAAACAAGCAGGGGGGCACGCATTCCTATCCCCTCTGCAGACTAGCCATGAACTTGTGGGATACAGCACTGACTTACCGAGTACATCTGCAAGCAGAATTCCTGCCAGGAAGGATAAATACTCTGGCAGATGAACTAAGCAGAAACCTAATGGATCCTCATGAGTGGAAATTGGATCCACAAGTCTTCAGCATAACTAGGAACTGGGGATGCCCAGACATAGATCTATTTGCCTCCCCTCACAACTGCCAACTACAGAGATTCTGCACAAGGGCTTATCACAGGCAAGCATGGAAAGTGGATGCTCTATCTTTCAGCTGGAAAAACCTAACAGTATATGCCTTTCCTCCTCTGCCTCTCCTCCCCAAGGTACTCCTCAAGGTCAGACAAGAGAAGCCAAAAATGATACTGATTGCCCCCAGACTGGCCCCGCCAGCACTGGTACCCAATCCTAAAGAGCTTGTCTCAATGCCCAGCTTGGACATTATCTCAAATTCCTCACTTATTGACCCAGCAAGACAGTCAGATACTGCACAGCCAACTCAGGACCTTAAACCTGGCAGCATGGTGGATAATGTAGCCATTCAAGACACACCTCTCTCCAAAGCAGTGATGGATGTTATTTTGGAGGCCAGGAGGCCTAGCACCAGAAAATCTTATGCAGAAAAATGGAAGAGATTCTGTGCTTGTAACCAGGCACAAGGTATTGACACGACTGTTCCAAATATTCCTCAGATTTTGCAATACTTAACTGAGATGCTGGATAAAGGCCTTTCCTTTTCATCAATTAGAATTCATGCCTCTGCCATTTCAGCTCATTACAACACAGAACCTCCTATTTTTTCTCATCCATTGCTAAGGTAGTACCTCAGAGGGGCCAAAAACATTAGCCCTCCAAGGAGAGCACCAATACCTGCTTGGGACCTCAACTATGTCTTGGAAAAATTCACACTGCCTCCGTTTGAGCCAGCCTCTGCAGCTGATATAAAATTCTTATTTTGGAAAACAGCTCTGCTCCTAGCAATAACCTCCGCTAGACGAGTCTCAGAGTTACAGGCACTCATGGCTGTGGAACCTTTTATCATTTTCCATCCTGACAGGGTTTCTCTGAGGACTAACCCTACATTTATGCCTAAGGTAGTGTCCAGTGTGGCCCTTAACCAAACTATCCATTTGCCTACCTTTTACCCAAACCCACAGAATAAGTGTGAGAGACTTCTGCATTCTTTGGATATTCACAAGCAGCTACGCTTCTACTTGGACAGAACCAAAGTTTTCAGAAAGACTGAACAACTTCTAGTGGCATATGCTGCAGGATCACAAGGAAAGCCTATCTCAAAACAAACTATTTCAATGTGGATAGGCCACTGCATTCGTTTCTGCTATTTGCAGCATGGCAAATCAGTGCCCAAGAGCATTAGGCCACATTCAGCCAGAGCAGCAGCCTTCCTCAGAGGACTACCAACCAAAGACATCTTAGAGGCTGCAACTTGGAGTTCAGTGCATACTTTTACAAAGCACTATCACTTACCTCTCTACTCTAAATCCAGGGCAGGCTTTGCCACTGCAGTTCTGCATGGCCTGATAACCTCTCCTAATCCTATTTAGCCAGCCTCCCAACCTTAGCTTTGGGATTCAACCCAATTGTAATGACTGCAACAGTGAAACACAATGAACATAGTACAGTTGTGTACCTACCATAAATGTAGATGTTTGAGTGTATTCACTGTTGCAGTCCGGGTTACCCTCCCATCATCACCCTTTTCCTTGCTGGGGCTTATCTGTACTTCTCTATTCTATACAACCTATGTGGTGTATTTGCTTGTAGATGAAGGAAAAGTTGTTTTTTGTGTATGCATGCTTATTGGCATAATTTAGCCTACCTGTTTAGGGGCACCTGACATCTGGGGCAAGAAAAACTGAAGAAAATGGCGTTAGCTGCATCTTTTATACCCCTGGCGCACTGGTGTTAGGGAGGAGGCGACAGCAGCCAACGCCGGACCTAGACTTTGGAACTCCGGCCGACTGCGGGTAGTCTGCCAGCAGGATAACCCAATTGTAATGACTGCAACAGTGAATACACTCGAACATCTGCATTTATGGTAGGTACACAACTGTACTTTCTGGTATTCAAGGGAGAGCTGCACAACACCTCATTATATTTTTTTGTAAGTGCAAGAATCGATATCCACACGCCAACATGACTTGGACATTGCTACATAAACAAGTTCTTGTCTTCATAATTCAAAATTTTAAAAGTCAACAGTAGAGCTGACGTTGTTGCTTTCATTTGTTCTTCAACCTCTGGGCTCAGATCCGAGGATTGGATCCGACTCGGCCGCATACTAAAACTCTACGATCTGAAATCTGAACTCCTCCCCTACCCATAATGTTCAGCTCCCCCACATCCCTTAGATCTCAATTGCTGCACTTCTGTCAAGCATTGGGATTGCATTTGTCTGAGCTCCTCGTGTTTCAGTGGGTTTATTAAGCCTTTTCACTTCCTTTTTTTCTTCCTATTTACTGCTATAGTCTTTCTTCTTGGTAATGCAATCCTTTGTAGCTGGTTGTTGATCTGCTGTTAGTGGTTTCCTTGTTATCCCTTTCTAGCTAATATTCTTTTCTTTTTTTATCCTATCCTTTACATAAAAAAAAAAAAAAAATAGTAGAAGTTTCCTTTTAGAATTCGCACTTCTCTTTTCTTAGAGTTTCTGTGGTTTGAGTGTTAGTTTGTGTTTTTGCCTTCTAGTTTATCTTGTTTTATTGTGGTATGCCTCACCCCAAGCCTGCAGGTTTTAAAAAAAATGTGTGTCATGAAGGCACAAGATTCCTCTCTCCGATGCCCACTCGGAGTGTGTTGTTTATCTTGGGGCTGCTCACTTAGACTCTTTCTGCTCCATATGTGTTTTTTTTTAACTAGCGAGCGTTGATTGATAGGAAGAACTGGTTGATCCTGAAGGACCTCCTTCCTTCCATGGCTTCTTCTGCTGCAACACCTTTCACTTCAGGGGCTCAACCCCCCTTTTAAGAAGCACAAAGAATGCAAAAGGTCTCACAGCAGGTCCCGCCAATCCGGCGAACCTCCTGCTAAGTCCTCTAAGCCGTCTGATTCGACTAGCCTGGCTCCTATCGTTGTTCAGACCTCCACTCAGTGCTGGTGTTGTAGGTTTTCCCCTGAGCTGGTTGCCTGGAGGCCTAAGTCCCCTCTTCTTCAGCCACCCCCAGACCAGTTCCCAGACACCCATCTGTTGCTTCTTCTGCTAGGTCTTCTGGCAGCCTCTCCAAAGCTGAGTTAGACAGCATGATGGTGAAATTCCTGAAGGCACAAATGTAGCTGGGGATCTTGCCTGCTCCGTTGGCCTCTGAATCCATGAGCCACTTCCCTTTCTTTGCTCTGATCTCCTTCTCCCATCCGACCCCCAGTTTCAGGGTTATCGGGCCCGAACTTACCTAGAGTCAAGACATCGGAGCCAACAAGTACAGTTACCTTGACTCTGATGGTCTCCCTGACTCGCCTGGCTCTGACTGTTTCAGAGCAGAGAAGCTTTCAGAGCCATAGCTTTGGCATTGGTTCCAAGGGATTGACATCAGCCATGAAGTTTTTGGAGCTGTCTCTTCCCCTCAGGGCTTCTGCTCTTGATAGCTCAGCTCTGACTCCTCACTCAGATCTGGGGGCAGTGGGGATTCATGGAGCTTCCCAGTCAACAGCATCCTCTCCAGTGGGATTGTCCGGTGTCTCAATCTCCCTCTGCATTTGAGATGGTGGAGAGAGTTCCCTCTGCTCCCAGAAGAGCCTTGACTCTACCTGCTTCAGAGCCTGGTCCACCTATAGCAATTTTTGTGTCTGAGCCATCTATTCTCTCACCTCCAGGACAGCCTACCTAGAAGGACTGTTTTCCCTGTGTAATACCCAGAGTCTTCTGATACCTCCCTGGTGTATCCCACTGAGGAGGTCTCTCAGAAATGGCAGTGCAGAAGGAGACACTTGGATTCCCCTTTGGAATCCCTCACTGAAGAAACCGATCTCGATGAAGGGAAAGGGTCCCCTAGGTCACCACCTGAGGATCTCTCCTTTGGGGAAATCATGGAGACCCTTTGCCAAAAAAGGTGGTTGGTCTTCCCAAAACCCTAACCCAGAGGAATCTGTGTTTCTGGAAGCTTTTGGGGCAGACCCATCTACTTCTTGGCCCCCCCCCCCCCCGCGGATCCTCTTATTGACCTTGTGTTGCGCAGGGATGGAAGGAGCCAGACACAGTGGAACCCATCTCAAAATGACCTGACAAATCCTTAGCGCCCTGTCAGACCAAGTCCACTGGACTAAAGGTGTTCCCGTTGATGCCATGGTCATAGCAGCAGCCACCAAAAATGAGCTGGCTCAGAAAAGCTCCACCGTCCATTCCCTCCTAACAGGGAGCCAAGGGCTTTGGACACGTTTGGTAAGCAGATATACACTTCAGCGACCTTCGCATTGCGAGCTTCCTGGTCTAAACTTTCCATTGGTGAGATTTGTGCAGCCGCTACCTGGTCAAACCATCATACCTTTATATCTCATTAGAAGTTGGACATTATTTCCTGGAACAGTGCTGTCTTTGGTTCTGCTGTGCTCTGGAATATCCTCCCATGAGGGCCTCCCAAGTTCTTCTGTAGCTGGCGACTCTGTCCCACAGGTTGAAGAACAAATGAATGCAATATCAGATAAAGAAGTTATGTACTCACTATAATGTTCCATCTGAGTTGTTGCCTCTCATTTTTTCTTCAACTTCCCTCCCTCCATCCCCATATCTTTTTGTAGGATCTAGTGAAGATGTATATAAATATATATAAATACTTCTTTGCTGTTTAAGCTCCTAAAGTATTCCTTTCTGACTTTTTCTGGTTCTTTGTGTGGTATATATGCAGTTGTATGATAAGATTATGCATATTTGTGCTGCAAACTCGATCTGAGGGATGTGGGGGAGTGGAGCATTATGGGTAGGGAAGGAGCTCAGATTTTGGATCCTAGAACTTTAGTATGCAGCCAAGTCGGACCTCGGATCCGAACCCACCGAACAAATGAGAGGTAATAACTTAGACGGAATGTTGTGGTGAGTACATAACTTCTTTATTTACTTCATGTAAAACTGTTGCCAGGATTCCAAAGTGAACATTACCATTTTTTGTTTTTGCTGCTGTAATTTGCTGTCCTTAATGTATTCACATAGTAGGCTTTTATTGTTCTTAAAGTGCAGGAAGAACTTTTTCTAAGACATTACATTGGCTCTCCTGATGTAGTTTGTATAGTGAAGGCCTCAGGCCAGTGGCTTTTAAAAGTTTGCTTCATCTCAAGTTAAGGTGGCAGCTTTAGTGTATGCTGCATTTCAGTAAAATGTATATGAAAGAGTTTCACTATATCATTCTAAGGCAGATTACAATATGAATGAAACTGTTATGCAGAGATGTTAGCCCTTTCCCTCTCAGATGCTTTATGTGAATGTCACCCATCTGCAGACCTACAGTCTGTACCTTCCTGAGTATGTTACACGTTGACTGAAACCTGTGATTGATTATATGTCATTTACATTCTATTATGATAGGGTTACATACCAATGCTGATTTGCTGTATTTCTGAAACCTCCTTCAGGGGCTATACCCCATATGCATACCTCTCAGTTGTCCAGATTTTTGCAGAATGTCCAAATTTTTGCCTCATATTTTTGGTCTATTCCTCACAAAATTTGAGTTTTTCTGGCAAATCACTGGGATGTGGATTGAAGTAATTAAATAATGATATACATTTGAGTTTCAGACCTCAAATCCTTCAGAAAATGTATGTTAAGACAAACCCTGTTAATCTACTAACTTTCTAAGTTTATAAGAGGAATATTTAAAATCTGTTCCTATTTTTGGACCTTTGTCCCCTCATTTTATCAGGCTTTGTCCAGATTTCAGGTTGATAGGTATATCCATATGCTTTGGGGTGCAGTATACTGAAACTTAAACTGTTGAAGGGTTATAGTTCGTAGTCTCCAGAGTACTGTATGAGTGAAGCATTTATATAGAGGCTGGAAATCATCCCTCATGGTACAATGAAGTACAGATGGTATTCTTTTGCAGGATTTGCAATTCATGCTTTGCGGAGTACTTTGCACAGTTTGTGAAACCCTTATTTAGAAGCTGCAGTATTTTACCTTCAGTCTTACTGCTGCTCATTTGTCTTCATTACATGGACGTTGTAGCATAATATGATCTGAAGTAGTAGTAGTAGATTTAGACAGGTGTGTACTGTTGTTCTGAAACATTGATGATACTTTGTTTCATTAACAGACTTTAGAGTAACAGGATGCATTTATCAAGTAGTATGGCCTTACATTGCACATTTTTTGTTTCATTAACAGAATCTGGAATAACAGAATACATGTCTCCAGTAATATGGTCTTACATTAAAGACCTCAAAACTGAAGTTATAGGTAAGTAAACTACTATTGTATATGCTGTCAGTTCAGTGGCAGAGACTTGTATTTTAAATAGTTTATGGGTAGAAGCATATCTAAATTATGAAGATAATTTCACCTTTCATAAATTCATCTGTTACAAACTCCATTGTAGCAGTTAATGTTTTTTGGTTTTCAGTTGGTTTTACTTGGCTCATCATTTTCACTTTGTTGTGTGGGTGTGTTATATACATTTACACACACATGAGCAAGTATGTGTGCGTGTATGTATATGTATGTGCATATATGTTTGTATGTATATGTGTGTGTGTATGTGTGTGTGTGTATATATATATATATATATATATATATATATATATATATATATATATATATACGTATATATATATATATATATATATATATATATATGTATATATATATATACATACACATACTTATCTATATAGAGTCTACCTGAAAACACCGACATGCAAAAACACCGACAACAAAATCACCGACACCACAAAACCGAAAGATCTGAAGTGGTTAACTTCATTTGGTCTGCAACCTGTGGGTATCGGAACCGTCCTCGGATCCGAGCCGGCAGCTTTACCTAGCTAAAGATCTGAGCTCCTAGCTCCTCCCCCTACCCATAATCCCCTGCTACACACCCCCCATTCTCAGATCTAGTTTGCCGCGGCTTATAGCAGCTTCTAGAGACGAGCTCTTGGCGTGGGTGAGAGATTTCTAGTTTATAAAAACTTTTAAACTCGTTTTTTTCTCAGGATTTTCTGTATTGTGTGTGTATGGTTTAGCCCCCTTTACCGACTAGTATACTTAGCTTAACATTTTTGTGGTAATTTTTCTTCAAATTTATTTTCAACCCTCCCCCTAGTGTGTGTGTGTGTGTAGTCTGATGGCTGAAGGGCCTAAAGCCATTTTTTCTAAGTGCACTGAATGTGGTCATAAGCTGTCCCCAGCCGATGGCCACACTCAGTGCGTTATTTGCCTGGGGGTGGCCCATTTATCCACCAGCTGCCAGGTCTGTGCGGCTTTCAACCCCCGGGCTAACAGGGATAAGAGGAACAAGCTAATCCTGGTGGGATTGTTGCCCCCAGATTCTTCTTCCTCCTCTCCCTCTAAGGCACCGGTCGCGGCTGCTGCTTCAGTGCCTTCCGACCCCCCCTCCCTTGTTGGGGACTCAAACTCCCTCTGTATCTCAGGGTGAGGGGGACTCTTCTTCCTCTTCTAAAGAGAAGAGGAGAGATAAGGACCGGCATATGCATAAAAGGCGGGCTGAGTCTCATCCCTCGGCCCGCCAGCTAAGGTAGCTATTCCCGCTAAGAGGGCCTCTGGTTCTCCTTATTCTCGGCTCCATTCTCCTTGCTTTTCCTTGGAGCCGGAAGAGGAGTACCGGTCTCCCTCGAGGTCCTCGAGGCGGCCCTCCAGGCCCGCATTGGTGACCTCCTCCAAATCCACCAGAAGCTTGACAGACGCTGATTTGGACTGTATGATGCGTCATTTCTTCAGACTCAAATGCAGATGGGGTGCTTCAACCCCCCCGCCCTCCGGGGGGGGGGGAGCTCGGCCCCTTTCTTTACCCCGATCGCTCCTTCTCCGACCCGGTATCAGGTTTCGGAGTCTTCGGATCCTTTCTTTTTCGGACCCGGGGATCCATCGGCGCCGACAGTCTTGGTTACTTCGACGCCGACTATGCCCTCGAGCGTGTCGGATCCTAGCTCTCGGGGCCGAGAGCCAAGCGTCGGATCTGTGGGGGGGAACGGTGTCTTCGGTGCCATTTAGGTCGGTGCCATTTAGGTCGGAGCACACTTCCCTCTCGGGTCCGACTGCTTTGGCTCCGACGCCGATCCCTACATCGGCGCCGAGGGGGCTGCTCTCGGAGCCAGGGTAGAGTGGTTCGCCCTCGGCGTTTGATGTAGTGGAGAGGGTGCTGTCAAGGACTTCCAGATCCCTGGTCCGGGCTGCGGATCCATCAGTCATCCCTGCGCATTTGGGCCTGTCATCCGGCCACAGGGACAGCCTGCATCAGTGCTCTAGTTGGTCCCCTTAGAGGAACAAGACCCCGTGGGTGAGACCTCCTCGGATAGCCCCACCGAGGAGGTTCCTCACAAACGGAAGTGCAAAAGGAGGCACCTGGACTCCCCTGAGTCCCTCACAGAGGACACAGATTTGGAGGAAGGGGAAGGTTCCCCAAGGTCACCCCCTGAGATTGTCTCCTTTGGAGACATCATGGAAATGTTGCAAATCAGAGGAGGGTGGTCTGCCCAAAAACCTTCCTCGGATGAGTCTGTGTTTCTGGATGCGTTCGATGCAGACCCATCTACTTTTTCGGTGTCCCCCCCGGCTGACCCCCTGGTGGACTTAATCACCACCAGGGTTTGGAAGGAACCGGACACTGTGGAGCCAATTCCCAGAAGGCCAGACAAGATATTTAGTCCCCCTTCTGATAGGCTGGCTTGCTCTAAAGGTTCTCCAGTGGATGCCATGGTGGTGGCGGCTGGCACCAAGAAGGAACTAGCACAGGAGAGTTCCTTGGTCCACCCTCCAGATAAGGAATCTCAGACGTTGGACCGCATTGGAAAGCGGATGTTTGCTTCAGCTACCTTCTCTGTGAGGGCGCTGAACTATATGGCACACGTTATCAGACTCCAGCGAGACTTGATTAAGGAATACGCTGGAGCCCCCTCGGCGTCCATGGCGGCCGAGGACAAACGCACCTTCTCGACTTGCATGGCCACTCTGAAATCTGTTACTAACACATCTATGCGTCTACTCTCCCATGCCACGGAGGGAGCAGCTAGAGCCAGCGGAGCAGGCATCGCTCTGCTGCGCCATGCCTGGCTCCGCCTTTGAGATTTTGCGGAACCCTTCAAGGCGTCCTTCGCTAACGCACCCTTTGACGGTTCTACGCTCTTTGGTAAGACCGTCTGCAACACGCTGGTCCAAAGTTTGAGGGCTTACCCGGCTGTCCCTCTCTGTCGGAGCACCTCCAAAATTGGGAGTCCATTACTACGGACTGATGGGTGCTCCAAATTATATCCAGAGGTTATTCCATCCCATTTCTGAGTCTTCCCCCTCCTATGAAACGCCGCCCCGATGTCCCACCCGATCAAAGGGAGGCGGTAGTTTTGGAAATTTCGAAGCTATTAGAAAAAAGAGCCATCCAGCACGTCCCCCCAGGCCAGTCCGGATTGGGAAATTACTCCAGGTTCTTTTTAGTGCCAAAAAAGATGGGGGAACTGAGGCCTATACTAGACCTCTCATCTCTAAACCTGTTCATTCCCAAAGAGAAATTCCGGATGGTTACTCTGCAATCTATTCTCCCCTTCCTACGGGAGAACGACTGGATGTGCTCCATAGACCTTAAGGATGCGTACTACCACATTCTAATGGACAGACGATCCAGGAGGTTCCTCCGCTTCCGGCTTGGAACCAATTACTTTCAGTTCAGGGCTCTTCCGTTCAGCCTCACCTCAGCCCCCAGGGTGTTCTCCAAGGTCATGGCGGTGGTCATAGCCCACCTGAGACTTCAGGGCATTCGGGTCTTTCCGTACCTGGACGACTGGCTCCTCACCGCCTCCACCAGGCATCAGCTCTGCTGGGCCGGGGATTATACCCTGGCTCTTACTCAGCGTTTAGGTATTACTGTGAACCTTCAAAAATCATTCCTTCATCCTGTGTAGGTTCTGGAATTTATAGCGGCCAAGATAGATGTTCGCCACTCCAAGGCCTTTCGAACAACAGACAGGTTGCGCAGTTTGTCTCTTCATGTTTTGGCAATTCTCCAGTCCCCAGCCCCACCTGCGGAATTAGTCCTTAGAGCTTTGGGCTCCATGGCGGCAGCCATCGGTCTGTCGCCCTTTGCGTGGCTGCACATGAGAATCCTGACTCTTCAGGTCCAATGGTCACTGTTGGTGCACCCCTTGAGCACCCAGATTCCCCTGAGCAGGGTTTGCAAGGACTCCCTTCTGTGGTGGCTGCACTCTCAGGAGGTACGAGAGAGGAGACCGATCGTCATGCCTCGGTCCCAAGCCACGTTGACCACGGGCGCTTCTCGCCTCGGGTGGGGGGGCATGCTATGGGCAGAACCATCCAAGGCACGTGGGCTCCCTCAGAGACCGTCCTGCATATCAAGGTCCTGGAGATGAGGGCAGTGCTTTTGGCGTTGCAAGCCCTACAAGACCTTCTTCCTCCGGGAACTTTTGCAATTCAGTCAGACAACATGGCTGTAGTCTGGTACATCAACAAACAGGGAGGAAACAGATCTTATCCCCTTTGCCGAGAGGCCATGAGAGTTTGGGAATGGGCGATCTCCACCAACCGCTTTCTGGTAGCAACGCACATTCCGGGCCAGACCAACATCCTAGTGGACAAGCTAAGTCGCCTGATCCTCACACCGTACGAGTGGTCTCTAAACCCGTTGGTAGCGAAACAGATCTTCCTCAAATGGGGTCTACCTTGCTGCGATCTTTTTGTTTCTCCGTCAAACACAAAGTGCAGCGAATATTTCGCTCTAATTCCCCCATTAGGGGAGAGCCCCAGAGACGCTCTGGTTCATGCTTGGCCCCCCGGTCTCCTTTATGCTTATCCCCCCGCTTCCGCTCATGACGAAGTTCCTGCAGAAAGCCCATCGGTTGGGGAGCAAGATAATCCTCATAGCCCCATTTTGGCCTCGCCAGATCTGGTTCCCTTACCTGCGGTCTCACAGGGTAGTTTCTCCTTGGATCTTAGATCCCATCCCGGATCTAATTTCTCATTCTGCGGGATTACAACCCCCAAACCTGGGCGACCTCAAGCTCACGGCGTGGTTGATCCAGTTCCACTGATAGCAAGGACTCCCGGTATCTCATCACCAGTGAAAGCCATTCTGGTAACAGCACACAAATCTTCTACCAGAAGAATCTACTGTAGTAAATGGAAACACTTTTCCATTTGGGCCAAAGACAGGGGCTTGGACCCCTTTACTGTCCCTATTCCGACGATTCTTGAATTTCTGTACCATATCTTTCATCAGGGAGCCAGTGCATCTACGGTTAAAGTACAGTTGGCAGCCATAGGTTCATAGGTAGGTACTAGGCTATCGGCCCTAGGGCCCATACAAGCCTAGCCAAAAAATGTACCCTGGCTTTCGCCACCCAGGAAAATTATTTTCCTATGCCCCTGTCGAGCAGAGCCACAGAAGTGATCCCCGAGGTGAATTTCTCATTTCCCATACAGTCATCAAGATTTTTCTTGAAGGAGCTCTGTTTGACATAGATAGGTAGTCTGTTCCAGAGTATGGGAAGTCTCTGGGACAGGAATCTATCCCTCCAGCATGTTCTGTTTATTGTGGTGACAAGGTTAAGGTCCCTAGAGTGTGTAGCTCGGAGGGATTGGGATTTCTTTAAGTCGAGCATGTCCAACAGCTCTGAGTTTGACATAGCTTTGTATGTTAGGCAGAGATCGCCCCTGAGTAGGCGATATGCGATGGAGTAAAGCTGTTGTTTTTTGAGACGGTCGGCATAGGGCATCTGTTTGAGGCCAGTAATCCTCTTTGGAATCTATGAACCTCCGATCTATGAATCTATGAGTCGAATATTAATCAGTCTATTAATCTGCCAGTGTTCTTTACCAATTTCCAAAGGGGAATACACACTACACAAACTGGATGTGCATAGACAACTGCATTTTTATTTGCACAGGACAGCAACTAACCGTAAATCTGATCAATTGTTTGTGTCCTTTGCCAAATCTTCTTTAGGTAAGCCTATTACCAAAGTAACATTAGCCAACTGGATTTCACAATGCATCATTCAAGCCTATTTAGCTTCGAACAAACCGGTACCTTTGGGAATCCATGCTCATTCAACCCAATCCATAGCTACCTCTGCAGCGTTCTGGTCTAGAGTCCCTATAGACAACATATGTTCAGCAGTTACTTGGTCCTCCCCTCAATACATTCATTTCCCATTATAAATTGGATATGATTTCCAGGAGTAGGGCTTCCTTTGGCTCCGCGGTGCTCCGGAATATTCTTCCTTGAGGGCCGCCCAAGGTTTTCTAGGTAGCTGGGGACTCTGTCCCACAGGTTGCAGACCAAATGAAGTTAACCACTTCAGATAAAGAAGTTATGTAGTCACCATAACGTTCCATCTAAGTGGGTAACTTCATTTGTCTGCAACCAACCCCCCCTCCATTCCCCCTAACCAGTTTCATGCTTCTTAATCAAGGAGAGGATTCTCCATTCTGTTAGGCAGTAGGTTACTGGCCTCTTTTGAGGGTCTTGTGGAGCTTCTATAGGCAAACTCGATCTGAGGATGGGGGATGTGTAGCAGGGGATTATGGGTAGGGGGAGGAGCTAGGAGCTCAGATCTTTAACTAGGTAAAGCTGCTGGCTCGGATCCGAGGACGGATCCGATACCCACAGGTTGCAGACAAATGAAGTTACTCACTCAGATGGAACGTTATGCTGAGTACATAACTTAACTTCACACGCCCGACAAACCACAATCCCGACAGTCAACAAACAAAACAAATCCCCTGTCCAAAAAGCACACACACAACACAAGCACACCAAAAACCTTACAAACCTACACTAAACCTTACAAATACAACTATATATGCACTAGGCACACCGACATCCCGCTCACCAGGCTGAACAAGGAGAAGGTCACGGTGAGCTGCCTGTCGGGCGCTAGGATCCGCCACATAACACAAGCACTCAGGTTACTCCAAGGCAAGTACAAATATGACTCAGTCATTGTCCATGCTGGTGTGAATGACCTGAGACGTACCTCCCTGGACTACATGAAAAGAGACATAGAGGAGCTCTCTGAGCATGTAGCCCAGGCCAGTATGACCCTGACCTTGAGTAGCATCTTACCCTCACCAAGAATGATGCCACAATATGAAGACAAGATGATCAATTTCAACAATTGGCTTAAGTATTGGTGTCATTCAAAGGGGATCCAATGCCTGTCAGCCTGGGATGACATGCTCGACAAGCCACGATGCTTCGCTAGGGACGGCTTGGACCTGTCACCCCTGGGCTTTCGGATATTGGCAAAGGCTCTTGCTACCCCCATAGTGCCTTTTTTAGGCAAGGCTCAAAAGACAAACCCACCTCCATAGGTATCACAAGGTGTAAGAAACTAAGAGTAATGCTACTCAATGCCAGAAGTCTAAACCTCAAGATGCACGCACTCGAGCATGGAGAACATCGATATCTGTGCAGTAACAGAAACCTGGTTCAAGGCTCCCGAGTGCACCCCAACACTACCAGGTTATACCTCATACCATGCTTTTCGGCCCCAAAACTTGGACCGAACCACAAAAGGAAGGGGGAGTATCAATATTCGTCAAAGATACTCACACCTCCAGGTTGGTAGCACAGCACGAAGCATCAGAGAGTACCCATGTGCAACTAACAGTGGGTAAAACTGCCTTCCACTTTATAGCCTGCTACAGACCACCCTCCCAAACCCAGGAACCCCACTCGGCCTTCCTGAGAACACTAGAAAATATGAAGGTCTCTCCAAACACCATTATATTGGGTGACTTCATCTACCCAAACATAGACTGGGAGCATTACTCTAGCTCCAACACCCTAGCCCAAAGGTTCCCAGAATTTATAAACTCAAATGCTATGGAACAACTTGTTACCACTCCCACAAGAGGGGAAAACATACTGGCCTGATCATCACCAACATGGGGACTCTATGCTCCAGACCAGAAGTGTATCCCTCACTGGTAAGATCAGACCATAAACTAATCTCACTGGATATTCACATCCCGACCCCACCCCCTGCCCAGAAAACCACAGTGAAAAACTTCTCTAAAGCAAATTTCACACTCCTCAAAACCAAGGTGGAATCCTGCAAAGCCCCCGGGCCTGTGGAAAATATGGCCCAGACCGAAGAATCCTTTATAAACGCATTCTGTGAACACCTTCAGGAATGTATGGATCATGCAATCCCAAATAAAACCAAGACCCAATCCTCCGAAGGCAGACGTCCTGTCTGGTGGACCCCAGCCATAAACAAACTATACAATAGAAGGAGGAAGCTACTACATGATAGAGCAAAATCCCAAAAAGGGAAGGCATCTCTGATCAGTATTAGCAAAAAACTACTGGCACTCATAAAATCGTCTAAGGCCAGCTTCGAGAGAAAAATTGCACAGGACATTAAGGATAATCACAAGGCTTTCTTTAGTTATGTTAGGAACCTGGGTGGGAATTCCCAGATATGCTCAGAATTAGTCCAAAATGACAAAAAATACATTGAATACACAGACATTGCCAACATCCTAGCTGACAGGTTCAGCGCAAACTCCCCCCCCCTCCCCACCAAAAGGGCAAATATCTATCCCAGCAGAGTGCTGCCCCCCTGACATCTCAGATGCTCAGGTAAGAGCCGCCCTCTCCAAAGCAAAAAACACAGCATCAGTGGGACCAGGCAGTGTCCTGGGCTGCGTCCTACAAGAAGAGCTAAACCCAAACATAAAACTACTGATGTTAAGTTGTCTATCTCGCCTTCATTCTTGCTGGATGGGTTCGGAGCCGACCTCGGCTCCAACTCGGCCACTCTAAAGCTCGAGAGTTGGTTCCACCGGCTCGAGGCTCCCATTATATCCCACAATGCTAGGCGTGTATTACCTCAGATCTCATTTGTGAGCTAGGCCCAGCTAATAATAAGACCAGAAATACTGGAAAGGAAGAATCCACCTCTATAAAAAAAAAAGGGAGAGGAAGGTGACCTGAAGTCTGATCCAGGAAAATATGCACAGCAGAGCATATACCTATAGCAATAGAGGTGGTAGAAAGAGAGGTCACAATCAAACTCCTCTAGGTCTGTCCAGGCCAGGGGGAAGGAGGGTGGGACGCAAGAAAAAAGGCGAGAAGAAGACAACTAACATGGAGCGTTATGG